>NC_068971.1:37252510-37565606 GCF_016808095.1 Vigna angularis
TAGGTCGTGGCAAAAAATAAAAATTATAGGACTTGACTCCATATATTTTTTTTCTTTTGAATATTGCCACCGCTTTACAATGATATGTGGGAAGAATATTTTTATGATTACGAACCACAGGCTGCGAATAAAACAGAAAAACAATAACATTATTTTTAATTGTATAAAACATGTCAAATATTTTCTCACGTTATGATGTGTGATGAAAATGTTTGGAAAGAAACATTATCCGACGAGAAAAACATGTGTTGGAAGATTTACGATTTGTTTCCTAATTGAAATAATTGATTCAAACAGCGACCTAAATTGGCAATGGGAGAGCCACTTACATTATTATTTCTAACATAAATTTTGAAGAATATTAAATAAAAATAAAAGGAAGTAGTAAATCTTGTCATTGTAAGAAGCAGTTGCTGGTAGCTCGCGTTTATCGAAATTATGGAATAAGTAACTAAAAAATGAAAAAATTATTTATAGTTTGTGTTTTATTTGTCTTTCTCATCGTATCATTCATCTTATTTTGCATTTATTCGATCTCTCTCCAAATACAAATAAAAAATATAAAAGAAAAAGAATTAAAAAAAAAAGAAAGAGAGAGTGTGTGTATATATATCCAAAAACGTGGACAGGAGGTACAAGTGCAACAGTCAACAGAATAGGGCCCAAGGAGTTGTATTATAGTATGTATTAGTCTATTTAGAGAGACTTAAGTTGGTTATAATATTAATCACATATAATAAGCAAAGTCTAAACTGTGTTTATTTAATCCAAACATCATTTTCAATGCTTCTACTTCCACCCCTCTCACACCACTACATGCTTCTACTCTACACTACTTCTCTCTCTCAGTATACAAAAAGGATGAACAGGAAAAAATACATTTTTAATTAATATTTGAGGCCTTTTTTAACCCCTCAGCCGCCCAGAATAGCCACCCAAATTCCAATCTCTGTTTCTCTTTCTCTCTCTCTCTCTCTCTTCAAAATATCTATCTATCCATCAAAATACACCATGCCCCTCCATTCACCATTCACCCAGCGAATCCCATAAGACACAACCACAGTACCATCATCATCATCATCACCATCATCAACATCAAACAAAAACAAAAACAAAAACAAACGGATCAACCCAACTTCAACTTCAACCCCTTTCTTCCTTCCCTCACTATTCCATCTCTCTCACTTTTCCCTTCTCTCTCTCTTCTCTCTCTCTTTCATTCTTTTGCTGGCAATAACTTACAGCCACCAACCCTAGAGCGTTGAAGAGACAACACAGTACTTTATTCACAACAACAGTAACAGTCTTCACCACCATGTCCCTTGAAGACTCTCTAAGATCTCTCTCCCTCGATTACCTCAACCTCCTCATCAACGGCCAGGCCTTCAGCGACGTCACTTTCAGCGTCGAGGGTCGCCTCGTCCACGCCCACCGCTGCATACTCGCCGCCCGTAGCCTCTTCTTCCGCAAATTCTTCTGCGGCCCGGACCCTCCCTCCGCCCTCGACCCCGCCGGCCCGCGACTCAACTCGCGCTCCGGCGTCATCCCAGTCAACTCCGTCGGCTACGAGGTCTTCCTTCTCATGCTCCAGTTCCTCTACAGTGGCCAAGTCTCCATCGTCCCTCCCAAGCACGAGGCCCGCCCCAATTGCGGCGAACGAGGCTGCTGGCACACGCATTGCACTTCCGCAGTCGATCTCGCCCTTGACACCCTCGCCGCCTCCAGATACTTCGGCGTCGAACAGCTTGCATTGCTTACCCAGGTTTTCTCTTTTTCCTTGGTGTTACCAATATCAGTATGGTGGCCTTCTCCCTCACTTCCACTGTTTTTTTTTTTCCTCCTTTTTCACCCTTTGTGTGGCCAGTCTTATGTTTCATGGGGTCTTGGGAATTAGGACAGTTACTGCTGCGGGTCTGCAATCGTTTTGGGAACCGGGAAGGGGTGTTTCCATGTCTCTCTCCTTTTTATATTTTTCTTTTCAGGGTCTCTGATGATATGATATGATATATGAATGAGAATTTCGGGTTCTGAATTCGTGCTTCAATCTATCTATCCCATCAGGAGTTATACCACCAGTTCGTTCTATTCTATGATCCCGTGTCACCGCTACACTGCTTTCCTTTCCCTTGTCAGCGACTGAATAGCTGATTTTCTTCTCTCTCTCTCTCACTCTCATTTACTCCAACCTTCACAAAATTTCCTTCTTCTTCACTTTCGCACTACTTTCTCTTGGCTTCTCTCTCAACAAACACACCCAATGATACTACTTCCAACTTTATATATCCACCTCATGAACTTTTCTTACTGATTTGAGGGTTTAAGTCAGTTGGATTGATTTCGACCTTTATGATGTTAGTGTTGTTGGAGTTCGACGTAGCTGATTTCATGGAGTGCGAAAATTATAGAGTTTCTCGAATTGGCGTTCTATCACCCACACTCAGGAATTTCTAAATTTAGATGATGATATGCAGTCTTGTCTTGCACACAGTAGGCGCACGAAACTTTTCCCAAACATCTACTTTCCTCATTTGGGTTTGGACTCGAAAAGAGAACAAACCACCGGAAAAGAAAAACAAAAGGGTCCTTTAAATTCTCCTGCGCTTCCCAGTTTCCAACCATCCCATCTCGTTTGTTCTCTCGCGTTTTACATTTATTTACTTTCCACCAAATCACTTCTACTACTCTATTTATTACTGGTATTGCCTTACATGGAAGTGCTGCCTTATCGAACATGTTTCTTTTTTCCAATGTAAACTCTCTTCTTCGCTTTTCCATTTCTTGCTTCTTTCTTGTTTCTTCCTCTCGCTCACGCATTTTGCTGTTTTCCTTGTCAGAAACAACTTGCGAGCATGGTGGAGAAGGCTTCCATAGAGGATGTAATGAAAGTGCTGTTGGCTTCCAGAAAGCAAGACATGCAGCAACTATGGGCCACTTGTTCTCACTTAGTAGCGAAATCAGGTCTTCCTCCGGAGGTTCTCGCCAAGCACCTTCCCATAGACATTGTGGCCAAGATCGAAGAGCTACGTATCAAATCCTCCATGGCGCGCCGCTCCTTGGTGCCACACCACCACCATCACCCCCACCACCACCACGCCGCCCTCGATCTCGAGGACCAGAAAATCCGCCGAATGAGGCGTGCCCTGGACTCCTCCGACGTCGAACTCGTAAAGCTCATGGTAATGGGGGAGGGTCTCAACCTCGACGAAGCACTGGCCTTACCCTATGCTGTTGAGAACTGCAGCAGAGAGGTGGTGAAGGCATTGCTGGAACTGGGTGCAGCAGATGTCAACTACCCCTCCGGTCCCGCCGGGAAAACACCGCTCCACATTGCGGCGGAGATGGTGTCACCTGACATGGTGGCCGTGCTGCTGGACCACCACGCGGACCCAAACGTGAGAACAGTTGATGGGGTCACGCCTTTGGACATCCTCAGAACCCTAACCTCGGATTTCCTCTTTAAGGGTGCCGTCCCAGGATTGACCCACATAGAACCCAATAAACTGAGACTGTGTTTGGAGCTTGTTCAATCGGCAGCTCTTGTCATGTCAAGAGAAGAAGGCAATGCCAACAACAACAACGGGCCTTCCAATTCCGCAGCACCCATTTACCCTCCCCCCATGAACGAGGACCATAACAGCAGTAGTAGCAGCGGCAATAACAACAACAACATTGGAAATCTGAACCTGGATTCAAGGTTGGTGTACCTGAACCTTGGTGCGACAGCTTCGATGAGTTCACGGTTGGACGGTGGTGAGGAGGAGAGGGAAGCCATGAACACAAACATGTACCACCATCACCACTCTCATGACTTCTAGTATCTTGAGGGTGAGAGTTTGGAAGCACTGATAGATGATTGGAAGCTGTTTGAATTGACACGGACGATGGAGAATGGAGAATTTAAAGAGGATGATGAGAGGGGGAGAATTGTTGATGAATATGGAGGGACCCTATTGAAGGGATGGAGCACGAAAGAGTCTTCTTCTTTTGTGAGTTGAAATAGACTGGTATTCACTGCCCTTCTGATTTATCTGTGTTGGCTCTCTGCTATTTTGTTGGGTTTTTTTTTTTTTTTTTTCTTTTTCTTTTTAGCTTTTGGAGTTTAGGCCTTTCAAATGGTCACCATTTGAAGTGCGGTTTCATGGGAGATTGGGATAAGAGACAGGGAGAATCTAATGGGGGTTCAATTTATTTTTTGTTTTTATTTTTCTGTGAAACGAAAGGGTGCATGGAGGAGACGCAGGTCAATCTTTTCAAATCCTCCTTCACCTGTCAACTCCTTAATTTGTATTTACTGATCCGTAGCTAATATCACGGCCTATTTATTGTGATCGCTTTACAATTTCAGATTATCTTGTCCCACCCGCACTTTCTCATAACCCACCCCTCAATTATTTCTTCACATTATCTTTTGCTTCTTCTTCCTGTGCTGTTCGGCCTTTCTTTATTTCTTTTTCATTTTTTCTTTTCTCAATTCCCATTCTTATTTTTTCTACTCAGTTTAAGTGATCATATACTATATAGGGCTGTCTCTTCCCTTCTGTTCCCACCTAATATATTATGTTCTTTTCCTTCTACCATTTTCTTCCCCTTTGGAACCATCCTTTGGCTAGTGTTTTGGGCTTAATTATTCTAATCAAAATCATGTGGCTCTGGACAAATTGATCTCTTGTCTTGCATGAATGCAACAATGAGTGTGACCACACATGTCAAGTTAAAAAATTGGCACTATCACCTTCCATGTAATCCTCTTCTTGTCCCCCCTTACCTTTTTTAGCTCTCTTTAGACAAAACAAAAATATATAACTTACACCTAAAACCCTATTATATTACTAATCATTTCTTTAATTATTTCTATATCTTCTGTCTAAATTCATCGGATATGGAAGATTCTTGCAGATTAGTAGTATTCTATATCATTTTCTGCTTCAACGTATGCTGTTTATCCAGGGTCTTTACTACTGCATGCATTCTCCCAAATCAACCTTATTCATGTTCTACCACCATCTCTCGTATCAATACATTTAAAACTATATATAATTATCTACAAGATTATGTATTGTGTATGTATATGTAAGATGCATTCACATCAGGTCCAAACCTTCTGTCTACACATTTTTTTCCTAATGATTAATTTATCACCCTAACGGTTACATTTAACAAATTTATATAATTCATTTATCCAAATTTTGTCAAATTTCTTAATTATGATTTGTTATATATTATTTTAAATATTTGTAATGTTTTCTGGCAAATGGGTATATTTAGGTCAACAGCGGAAGGTATTGAAATCATTAAATTTCAGAAATTGATATTAGAAGTTCGTGTTGGAAGTTGTTGAAAACAAGTGATTTTTTTTTTTAAATAAAATGTTCGGTTTATTTTTGACTTAGAGATTGTTTGGTTAAACAACTCAAAGTTTATTGAATGAGTATTATTATATAAATGTTATTATTGTAAGTTGTTTTAACAATTAAAGAAGAAACACGGTTGATATATTTGCTTATAGGATATATATTCTTTCATTAGTTATGGTGGGAACACATTATTGAAACATTTTATACAATTCCGTGAGATATAATATAAAATATTTCTGTCAGCGAATCTAAATGTTTATGTATTTATTTGATAAAATATGTTAAAATGAATTATAAAGGAGTTCTTCCAAACCCTCACTTAGTTAAATAATAATATGAGTATCACATTACTGTTTAGCCTATATATTCAATAAAAAAATTCAAAATGAGTTCAAGAATCTTATTTTCGAAAATAAAAAACTTACCAAAAAAATAAAACAAGTATATAATGTAAGGCCTCACCAAAAATGTTCCAACTAAGTCCTATGTTTTCAATTCTCTAAATTTTCTAAAAATCAATGTAAATAATCAGTAGGTGTATCATATTATTTAAAGGATTGCATGACTAACATTTATTTTGTACAAAATTGTTATATTTAATAGAGGTGACCTGAGAGGTAAAAAGGCTTAGCAGTTAAAATAAGTTGGTGGGAATAATTCTAAAATATGCAGCTTGTTGGGTATTCAATGTATCTTCTGCTTAGAGCCAGATACAAACACACATATCTTAAATTAAAGTATGAAAATCTATTTAAGGCTAATATGTTCCGACATTTAAAATACCCACATAATAAAATAAGTGTTGAGAAAAATATGAAACTATAAAGAAATCCATTAATTGTGCCGAAAATTGGACTTTTTCTTGTTCTTTCTCAAATCCATTCACTGGATTTTTATTTTTCTGATTTAAAAGAAAAATAAACTCACTGAATCCTCATGTTCTTCAAAGGAAAGATAATTGGTAAGAGCTTTTCCTACAATTGTTTCTATTCTACTTATAATTGAAACAAGTGCCCACAAAAATGAAAAAATATTTTCTTTAACGAGAAATCAATATTAATTATGGAATTTCAAAGGAGAAAGAAAATAGATTGAGATTCCTGTGAAATATAAGACGTCATGCCTAAGTATTTTGTTACCCCATTGTTTATACTGTAGTGATTTGTATATTTTATGAAACACTATTATTGTCTAACACTCTTTCGTGATTGCACATGATAGATATGCACAAGGGCTTGTCCATGGTTTGGTAACAGGGAGAAGAATCAGTTTTATTGCAGAACGTCCTTTTCTCTTGATCTTGCGTATTAAATATAAATATATCGAATAATATTTTTAATGTGTCATACATACGTAAAAATAATATTAAGGATGTACATATATGATAAAGAAATAAAACATAAATAGGAGAGATAAAAAAAATGTAGAATGTGAAATAGCATATATATAGATTTATAATATAACTTTTTACTGAGTTTAGATATGAAAAGTAAGGAAGTGACAACTCGTTATTATACTGTGCTGTGTCTGAGTTTTTGCTAGTGGTGATTCAGGTGCAGAAGCCCAAATATTTTGCTGGCTGATATCCAAAAGGTAAAGAAATTAACTCCTTTGTCTAGTTCCCTTGAGGTCAGGATAATTTGGAGAACTAACCTTTGCTGATGAACATGATGGAATTTATCAATGGTAGAAAGGGATTCTACTATGCTTCCTCCTTCCAAAATGCCTGTCTTTTTCACACTCTTTTTATTTATTTATTTATTAATTTATTATATATTGTGCATTATTTTCCATCAATTTCTTCTTGCACACAATATATATACTTGATTGGAAATTTGACCCTTATTCCATGAGAGAGACTTCGTCTTATTTACAAAATTCAATGAAGTTATGATTATTTCCTATGCACATTACAAAAGTACATTTTTATTTGATGATTCGGGATATACTTATTACAAATTATGAAAGATTAAATAATATAATTAGTATTTTGAAGTTCATTTGTCTGGTAACCCATTATTACTACCATGGCTTACTTACTGTAGCTTTCTTTTACTATTTATGTTTGCTTTTCAATATGGGAGAGAATCTACAACAATCAGAATACTTACAATTGTACGTTGCTGTTAAATTCTCTCCTTTTCTTTCCTTTTATTTGAAATTCTCCACCATTATTCAAAAGTATTTAACAATATAAATATGTGATTATTAAGAAATTTCAATCAACAACAACAATCTCTCATTTTTCAGTTATCAGAGATTTTGCTGTAGTGAAGAAGACAATAACAATAATGACCTAAAATATACATATGGCTATGACTGCACATATATATTTGTAGGTTAAGTAACATGTTGTCGTGGATGGTTACCGAAAGTTGTAACACAATTCGAAAGCATATAATCAATATATATCTTCTTATATACCCAAATTTTCTAGGTTATTCTCCCTTCTTCTCCGGGGTGCCCTTTTATTCCCTGCAAAGCAAAAGATGTGGTTTTCCTACTTCCACATATCTCTTTCAATAATTCTCCACGAAAAAATATTAACAATTTTAATTGGGTTTCATCAATGCTGATCTGTAAATGCATCATATGTCCTTGCTTCATAATTATCATCGCTAATCTATATTATCATTTTCGTGTTAGCTCGCCTTAAATCAGTGGTGTCCACTACTTTTCTTTTCCTCCAACAACAAATCTTCAAAATTATTTATTTAATAGGTTTGTCTGCCAGACATCAAAATATGATGTATTTCTTAGTCACTAACAATATTTGACATAAAGAGGTTACTATGTTTTTATATAATTCGATCTTGCTATACTTTTTTAACATATCTGTAAACTTTGATTCGAAAAGTAAAAAGAAAAAAAAAAAACTAACTTTTCTTGTATTAAGAAAATGGATATAGATAAACCTTTTGTTTTTCCTTCATAATTAAGTCAACGAAAAATTTTATATGATGAAAAACAAGTATATCTATGTCCATATAAAGGATGTAATCAGGTTAGGAATAGTTATAATGTTTGAGCTACATGTAACTCTGTAGTATATATATTGGAAGATTCAGTTTCTACAGTGCTCTGATAAACACTTATCTCAGAAATGCATAAAACAATATTCTGAATCATATATTTCTTTTGCAAAACTTTTCATCACTCCAATCCCCCTTAAGTTTCACAGTTGCAGTAAAAAAAATATTGTAATTAAAAGTTATTTTTCAAAAACATTAATAAAAGTCTTTTTCCTCATTTTCCTAGCAAGCTGTTTAACCATTCTTCTCCAACCAGATTGATATTTTTTCAGTTTCTGAAGTTTCTCCACTAATGAGATACCTTACACACATTGTTCATACTAATCAGATACATATTTTAAAGCAGTAGTTGGCAGTGGAATAGGTTTCAAGTGCTAATTAAAGTATTCCACTATTTGGTTTCAGATGAAATTGAGATAGAATCAATTGTCTTGAGCCGGTACTTTGAAATAACCTGAAAACAAAAACAAAGATTAATAAATATTGAAAATAATGGAATATCTTTATAAAACAAAATCAGCATTGTAAAACTGAGAATTCCAAGAGATATGAAGATGTTTGAAAGAACTAAATAATTAAGAAATATACTATAAAGTGTCGGAATTTTTATATTTTTTATTATTTTTAGTTAGAAAAAAAAATCTCACATATATTCGAACAATTTGCAAAAAGATCTAGGATCTATAATATATTTAATTATTAAGTATCACACATAAATATATTATTAATATATATATATATATATATATATATTAAATGTATATTGAAATCCAATCTAAAGGTATAAATTATAGGAGTTAAATTATAAAAATGAATTAGGCTTTTAGCTGGAAGTTCAAATTAAGCTAAATTAAAATAAAATAGAGGGAATTTTAAATTGTTATCTTTCTAATATCTACTATTCAGCCTCCTTTCCTTATTCCTCCTCCTCATTCAAACAACTTTTAAATTTCTTCTCCTTCCTATAATATTTTTTTGGCCTAAAAGCTAATTAGCATAAAAAAAAAATAGCATCAAATTGGATTTGTAGTGTTTGATAAGGTTTTCTCTTTTATTTTTTCTTTAAAGTACCCCCATGCATGTAATAGGATTTGGGTAGTATCAGAGATGGCATATGGATCTTGGGACTGCAACAAAGAGAGCTTCCATGACGGTCAAGGTTGAAGAAAACGTGCAAGGCAAAGGGGGCAGAATCAGATAAGGAAAACAAACTTCTTTTATTATAGCTTTGTGTAGTTTCATGTACATGCAGAAAAGAAAATTCCTAATTTAAATAGAGTTTTCGTAAACGTAGGGGGAAGGGAAAAACTGAAAAATTTGAAAACTCCTAACTCATTACTGATTCTAAGCCATAATCCTAACAGAACTAATGGTTTCAACGGTCTCTTCTCTTCTTAAGTTGATGGTGTATGTTCACCAATCCAAGCTTGAAAAAGATAGATAAAAAAACGAACGCAGAAAAGGAAGTTGGTAAAGATGTTTGCTATTTATTCATCCGAGCAAATAGAAAGAAGATATAGGATATTGGCTTGGATTTTCTCGCGCACAATGTGACAGTCCAGGTCGATGTGCTTCATCCTCTCATGGAAACTCTGGTTATGAGCGATATGTCTAGCTCACTTGTCGCAATAAAGGACACGATATATATTGAAGATCCTAGAGGAGGTAGTGAAGCCACTATATTTCACATGGTAGTAGCTAAGACACGATATTCTATTTAAATGGAAGACTTGGAAATAATACTCTGTTTCTTAGACTTCCACGATATGAGAGATGATCCTAAAAAAATGCAAAAACATGGAGTGGATCTTCTAATGTTAGGACAAGTGGAACAATCCAAAGCACTAAAGGCCTTTATCTGAATATGGGAATCAACCGCAAAGAAAAGACCCTCTGAAGGGCTGGACTTGATGTACCTAAGAACATTCTGTAAAGCCCGATACTGATAGTCAGTAGGAGATTGCATAAATTGACTTAGTAAATTGGAAGAAAAATATAGGTCAAGTATAGTATTGGTAAGATAAAACAACTTCTCTATTAATCTATGGTAGGAATTGAGATTAGTCAAGTAATTTTTTGTTTTATATAGAGAATTTGTGTCACTTAGAAAGGAAGTAGAGCATGGTTTACTTCCTAGCATTCCTATTTCTTCAAGAATGTCTAATGCATATTTCCACATAGATGCATTCCCTTATTAAACCTGGTCACTTCAAAGTCTAGAAAATATTTGAGTTCTCCTAAGTTCTTGATCCAAAAACTATGGTGCAAAAGAGCCTTAAATGGTCAATTTCTGTGATGGAGTTTCCTGCCAAAATAATGTCATCTACATATATAAGAAGGGTTGTGAAATCTATAGATGTTTTCTTAATGAAAAGAGAATGGTCAGACTTAGATTGAGTGTAATTAACAAAAATAAAAAAGGATGATAGTTTATCAAACCATTGCCTACTAGCCTATTTTAGACTATATAAAGACTTAGTTAATTTGCAAACCTCATCATTTTGACGGATGTTCAAACCTGGTGGTGGCTCCATATACACTTCTTCATTTAGATCTCCAAGTAGGAAAACATTATCCACATCAAGTTGGTGTAATAACCCATTTTTTGAGGCACCAAGAGAAAGCACTAACTTGACAGTAGTGAGCTTGGCGGCTGGAGAAAAGGTATTTAGAAACTTTGTTCCTTCTTGTTGTATATAACCTTTGGCCATTAAGCGTGCCTTGTACCTTTTTATAGGTCCATCTGCTTTATGTTTGATCTTGTACATCCATCTAGAGCTAATTAAAGTTTTCCCAAGAGGAAGTTGTGTTAAATACCAGGTTCCATTTTCCTATAAAGCTTTAATTTCTTACTGCATGACTTTTGCCCACTCTTGGTTTGTCTTAGCTTCCTTATAGGACTAAGGTTCACTACCGAAAAATATGACTATGGTGTATCTTAGGGTTTCTCAGACAAAGAGTTATAGGATAAAACATTATAAATAGGATATGGAGTTTTGAAAATATTTTTTGTACATAAAGATTTGGATGAGGATTGAATAACTTGATGTATGTAGTCATTTAGGTTAACTGTGATCTTCTTTATTCTCAGTAGGATTTGTGTTGTTGAGGCTGTCGATATCTACATTTTTAGTAGGTCTTTGGCCATTGTTTCTATTCTCAACAAGGCTTTGTATTTCATCAGAGATGTAATCACATAGAAAGTTGTTAGGAAAAACATTTTCATTTTCTCTATTATTGTAGGTTACCTCATTATTTTGTTGGTTTTTGTAAGAGAAATTTTTTTCATAAAAAATAACATTCCTGCTTATAAAAATTTCCCTAATGTAACCTTTCATACCATTATTATAACCAAGGAAAACACCCTTTCTAATCCTAGAAGAAAGTTTGTTTCTGTTATTTTGCAGAGTGGAAGCAAAACTCAAGCAACCAAAGGCTTTCAAGTTTAGATAAGTAGGATGAGTGTCATACATCAGGTCATAGGGAGTCTCAGAATTAAGAAGAGAGGAAGGCAATCTTATCAAACAAATAGCATTAGAGACAACATAAGACCAATAAGCATTAGAAACATTAGATTCGAAAAGCAAACCATGGGTTTTATTCATGATGTTTGTGTTCCCCAACAAAATTTTGTTGAAGAGTTTCAATATATCCCTTTTGATCAATACCATGAGAGTTATACAAGGCAACATAGTCAAGTTCAGGTCCATTATCAGATCTAATAGTCTTAATGGTTTTGCCAAAACGATTTTTAATCTTTATAACAAAATTTTAAAATAAATGTCTAGTTTGATTTTTATTTTGTATTAAGAAAGCCAAGTGTGTGTGTGTTATTTTTGGATAATTATAATAATAGTTTATATGTTTTTTCTCAAGTCAATTGTTTTGTTTTATTAAAAATGTGATATATATCTGTATTAGTTGAACACTATAAAAATTGGGATGTTACATTAAGCAAAGTGATGACACTAAACTAATGTTTTACAATTTTCTATAGAAAGTTTTTTTGTTAATTATAAAAATTAAAAATTAGGTTATGTTTATTTAATTACTTGTTTAACTTGATCTTATTGTTAATTGAAGGATATGAATTAATAATGTTAATGAATATATGTACGTAAATTACTTTTATTCGACAATGGATGTAAAATGAGTGTGACGTGTGATAAATGGTATGAGAAGAATTATTTATTTTGAATATATTGTGAATATTAATTGATGGAAATATATTGACTGAATATCTAGGCTTTACCACTAATGAGTGCATGAAGAAAGTTCAAGAAAATGAGCAAGAGCATGAAAATCTTAGAAAGATAAATGACAAGAAAAATTTTCTTATTATTTTCAAAAATAGTGACTTATATTTTATTTCTTGATCTTTGAATTCAACCAAAATAGAGGAAGATACGTGACCAAGACAAAGAATGGTGCATTTGGACCACTTACCAACCATCCTTTACCTCCAAGTTTTAGTTAGTAAATAACAAAACTTTGCACATTTTCTTCACTATATTTTCCTTCTACACTCTTAATAAATATGAAAAAAAATTAGTTTGTTTTCAAAAAATACTTATAGATTGTATAATTTAGAAATTATTTTTTACACGAACAAGGGAATAACAAGGATAAAAGAGTAAAGAATAAATTTAAGGAAGACAATTTAGTCTTTTAAAGCCCTCAGGGACACATATAAAGAAACTATAAGGGTGTAGAAAGAAATGACCCACAACAAATTAAAATATTTCGACGCACACTTGGATCCAAATAAACCTATGGCAACAAATGAAATTTACACCCTTAATTTTCTTTCAAGATTCTAGTGAATGTCGTTCTCATCTTTCTTGTTTTAAATTAGATATTTATATTTTATATTTGTAATAAAATTATATATTAGTATCTCTCTAGTATTTAACAAAAGGATGTTTGCATCCCCTCTTTTAAAATAGACATAAATATTATGTATATTTTTAGTAAATGACACACTCACATTTTTTATATTTTAAAAATTTCTTGTATTTTTTAAATACGAACAAGTTGTATTTAAAATAAAAACAACTTATTTTTATCTTTTTTTAATTTGGAAAAGTTAAGTACGGCTTACTTAAAATGAAAAACTAGAATATATAAAAAAAAGTACTTGTTTTAATTTTTTATAACTAAGTTAAATAGTTTCTTCCTAATTCGTTATTAATTAACGTAACACTTTGTCACAACAACATATTTATTTATTTAAATCACATTTTAATTGAGCTACTTTGAAATTTTTTATTTAACATTTTTGCAGTTTTATAGGAGTTATTATTTACCTTTATTGTGGTAGATTTTATTGTATAGGTGATTATAAAATAGTTATGAAATTAAACTTATTTTGAGTCTTTTAAGGAGATACACAAGGAATATTTAACAATTATGAGACATGGAATAAATTTATATATAAGAAATTTTATAGTACCTCCTAATAACAACGAATTTGTAGGTTTTCTTTTGTTATTAAATTTTTCCATTTTTATTTAATATGAGATTAAAACTTACAATTAGAGTATTAAGAGTCTTTTTCTTAAACATGAATCTTTTCTATATTAATACATCTCTCTATTATGACTTTACTTGAATATTGTTTATCTTAATAGGACAATATTTGTTTTAAATACCTGTCATGAGAATTTTCTAAGAATCTAAATTTAGGATCTTCACTTACTTGTCTAAACCAATCACCAACATAAAATATCAAATTTAATATCATTGTTGGATTTTTTAAGGGAAATACATATAGAAGATTCGCTACCAGTGACTTATAACGAGTATACAATATAATTCATAATTATATCCTTTATTTTCTATTAAGATAAGAAACACAATTTAATGCTAAGTCACTCCTTCCTTTCGATTAGTATTTTATTACTATCCCTCTTAGTTACAACAAAAGATGTTTAAGATACAAAAAAAACTATCAAATAATTTTACAAAAGTGAAGAATTTAACATTCTCGATTTTATTTATAGGATTGCTAATGATATAACAATTTAATATCGAAAGCAACATTTCATTTCATGTAGTGTATGTCGTAATTCTATACGTAGTTCTACATAGTAAGGATTTTACTTATAATCATATGTAATAATATTGTTGTGATTTCTATGAAGATCTTCTTTTGTTATGTCAAAATTGGAATAGAGATGGTTACTTTCTTAATTGACATAAGCTTTCTTATCATTTATATATTATAAATTGATATTATTTTTAGTCGATGTGAAACTTTATGCTGATCTCAAATGAAGTGTAATATGAAAGATCAATCTCTAAACAAAACTATTAAAGTTCATCTTCCACACGTCCTTTTCTTGCATGTAAACATATATATAAAACAAGTTTATCTCCTTAATTATCACTAATACTGATCCTGATTTTGCTTTTGTCGAAAAACGGAATGAACCTCGGCCACTTCTCACCAATTAAATCCTAACATTATGTCTAAATTGTTGACATATTCTGCCCACAGAAAATTCATCACGATGAAGACAGTAAAAGAATTCTTCCCCATAGTTGTAAGGAATATATTCTTCAAAGAAATTTATTGCCATCTAAGTGGCTTTCATACGCAAACAAGTATAAAATGTTTGACAAAATAAGCATATATATTAGGCATTTATGTTCCTTTATTCTTCTATAACGTGCTCTTTAATGCTTTTTTGTTTTGTCCTTTGGGCTAAGCAAAGGATCAAACTTCAGAATCCGTAAAAAAAGAATAAAAGGGCTACTTTTATTTTGTTTCCTTAGATAAATCTCACTTGTCTTTCAATCTAGACTCAACTTGTTTCTGTGTTCTTTTCTAATAGGAATCCATTTAAGAACAGAAATATGCAGTGAAAACTGAAAAGTTCGGAATTATTAATATTGAAAGTGGCATTTCAAAACATTCACTCCGAAAAGTCAAGTTCACAAAAGGCCGTGTGAACGATTAGACAAAACCACCTACAAAAGATAAAGGTTCTCCAATCTAAATTATAAACAAATATAAACTGAACTAAAGATTTAACTTAAAACAAATTTGGTGATTTCTATAATAATTATGTTCAAATTCATGAAAAAAAAAACTATTCACAACACTCGAAAATGGAAATTTAGAGAATTATTGTCCAAATTCGAACTACAGACAGTTTCAATTGCAGTTAATCGATTAGTTTCTGGACATTGAAAGATATATTAAAAGATTATCCATCAAATTGAAAAGGTTGATGTAAGAAAAATTGAATTCAAATTCATACAAAGAGATAAAAGTTCTTATCAAAATTCTTGCACAGTTTAATCAACCTTTCTTTTCCACAATTCTATTGGACTCTTCAAAAAACTAAATAATAAGTGATATGATACTGTTTTCACACAGAGAATTCTCTCTTCCCCACACACACACACACACACACACACACATATATATATATATATATATATATATATATCAGTAGTGGAAGTATATAAACATATTGAGGAGTGTAAAGATCAGCATTATACAGTTCCACTCAATATTGACACAGACATTGATTGAAGTATAATCAAAAGTGCTTACAGAAGACAGTTTACATTATTTCTGCAAAATGCAGAAGGCAGAGACACAGGGAAACCAACCTCCCTTAGGTTCCTCTACTTAATTTCTTTGTAGCAAATATGCACAAACACAACCTACTTAACTTGAAGATGTTACATAACTCACTTTTCATTTTCCTATGATTTCAGGATACCCATCTGAGAATCCCCCCGCCAAAAGAAAGTTCTTCTCTGCTTCCAAGAAGAAAGGTGATAGGGGCTTCATCGAGGGATGGTAAGCATATCTACTGAATTGCATAATGATTACATTAATACACTCACATATGCTATATATTCTGCATGGAAAACATGATATATAACGATAAGTACTATAATCTATAACTGTTTGACCAAGAAATGAATTAATATATATGCGCTAAAGTTTCCATAAACACCATAAACTGTTTACCAGAATACTAGACTATGACCTGGAGTTGGATCAGATCAGCATATTTTATCAGAAAGCATTTAAATTTATTCGATTGATATCTTTTTTTTGTTGTTGAAAATTCTTATTTATGATGCAGCCTCTTCGCTCTGTGTTGCTGCTGGCTTTGTGAAGAATGCTGCTGAACTAGAGTTCAGGATACTATATTGGCATATTACTGCTTCTTTCCTTGTTTGATAGTGTTTGAGTGTTAGTGGATTTCATCATGTATGTATTTGCTTTACCCTGTAATCAAGTGGTTCTAATATACTTTATCTATGTATTATTATTACTGATCATCTATTCTCAATAAATCACAGTCCTTGTTGGTATTTGAAGTACGCCATTTGTTTGTGACCTGTTTAGCAGTTTTAGATTTTATCCAGGATCATGGAATATGAGATGTTTTGATTGATTATTGACATTTAATATCATGAAAATGGAGTTCCAGAGGTTGTTCCCACTTGAAATATCAATACAACTTAAATTTATACTATTCTAATATTTCTAATATCTCATACAAAGTAATAATTAAAGTTAGAAATAATTTAAATATATTTTCTTTCTTCAACTTTTGAGACATCTTTTGAATATCAAACCATGTCAAAAATTTCAGATTTGAAAACAAATAATACTTCGTATGCATTTTTTAATTCCAACGATGTTGTTTTAAAAGACTTGAGTCTGTGAAAATAAGCTTTGTCTGGTTGCATGTACATGTAGAAAAGGAAATCTGTAAACCTAAAAGAAGGGGAAAAGGAAAAAAGGAAAAACTGAAAAACATAAAAAATCTTAAAGATTACTGCTTCTAAGCAATAATTCTAACAGAATTAACGGTGTCAACCGTTAGAGAGATTTGATCTTCTAACTTAACCTTGAGATGTTTTTTCACTAGAGTTAGAATCTTGAGATTATTATAGAGCTTTTATGATTCAAATAATTTTTCTAAATCTCTAAAGGAAGTTCAAGATATGAGAAGCTAGTTTTGTTCAAAATTTTCAAATTACGATATAATTTGCAATTGGATAAAATGATGAAAATATATCCTTACATGCAAAATATATAAATGAAAAAAACTAGTAATTTTTATAATTTTTTTTTCTATTCCGAGATTGTGAATGGTTTACTTGATGACTTAATATATACTTGTAAATCTCCAATGGATAATGGATTTTTGTTATGAAGACTGTGTGGATGATTGATTTTTTTATATGAATAATTTGATCTGATAATACGTTGGATTGAAATAATCTATCTTCGAAAAAATTAATTTGATTGATTGGTATTTCTAAGTTAATTCATAAATAAGTAAAATATAAATATAATTTGAGAGTTGTTGTATATTCTTGAAAATTGTTATCTAAAATAATAAATTGAGTTCTGTTAATTTAGAGTAGGGATTCTATTATAGAAACTGATAAATTGCATTTAATTTTGAGTTGAAAGTTGATATATGTTATAAATCGAAGTTTTTTTAATTCCAAATTATAAATTCTTATATCCATAGCTCTCACCCAAGTGAGCTAATATTGTTCAAATTTGGAACTATTTACTTAAGTAAAATATTTTCATTCGAACAATTTCCCTTTGTTAAGTGATATGATACTTAAAAGAAATCAAGTTTCAATTAAAAAATATGGCTTAAGCAAAGTGATGACACTAAACCGATGTTTTTCAATTTTTTCTATAGAATGTTTTTTGTTAATTGTAAGGATTAAAAAGTAGGTTATGTTTATTTAATTACTTGTTTAACTTGATCTTATTATTAGTTGAAGGGTATGAATTAATAATGTTAATGAATATATGTACGTAGATTACTTTTATTGTATAATGTATGTAAAATAAGTGACATGTGATATATGGTACTTTTCTTATTGTTTCCAAAAATACTGAATTATATTTTATTTCTTGATCTTAGAATTCAACCAAAATAGAGGAAGATATGTGACCAAGACGAAGAATGGTTTCAACGGAGTTAATATTTCAGTCCTTGTTGGTATTTGTAGTATGCCATTTGTTTGTGAGCTGTTCAGCAGTTTTAGATTTTATCCAGGATCATTGAATATGAGATGTTTTGATTGATTATTGACATTTAATATGATGAAAATGGAGTTTCAGAAGTTATTCCCTCTTGAAAATACAACTTAAATATTTATCCTTTTAATATATCTAATAATCTCACATTACATAAAAAATTAAAGTTAAAAACAATTTAAATTTATTTTCTTTCAACTTTTAAGACGTTTTTTAAATATCAAACCATGTCATAAATTTAAGATTCTAAAATAAACAATACACTTCATATGCAGTTATTGATTTGTTATTTTAAAAGACTTAAGTTTGAAACATGTACCGAAGTAAGCATGTGTATAAACATATGGTAAGGGTTTTCCTGCTGCTATGTCTGTATGGATTATACCAGAGTGCTTAGGAAATGTCTCTGCAGGTTTGCTTCTCTGCAATATATATCTTGTGTGTTCAAAAGGAAAAGATGGCATAGCACTTTGAGTAAAGTATACTAATTAATATTTAAACTATAGGAATAAATATTTACACATTCCATGAAAACTTCTTACAATAATATGTTAATGCTTAGATCACAAAAGTTGCTTAATACTCTGACAACTGCACATAAATAAAGCAAATATGCTAACCCGCCAATGTTATCATGTACAACTTAACGTCTTTCAGGCTTGGTAATCTTCGTCCCACATTCCCATACTCAAATAAGTGTAATGAAATCAATCAGAAAAATAAATGAAGTAGGTTGGTTGATTCTGCAAATAAAAAATGGATGAAAGAAAAGAAACTGCGGATGAAAAAGAATTATATCAATGAAAGGACATAGTGAAGTAACCAGCCAAATCACCATTAGCCCGATAAACCACCATTAGCCCGATAGAAAGATGAATAGTATCCTCAAAATACATCATTCATATTCCGGTGACAGAAAACAAGGGTTAAGAAGACGCATCAGTCGGGTCTTGCCAAACCAGAGCCAGTAATACCATATGGGGAGCAGTAATTCAAAAGTATCTCAACATATGAACAAGGAATTATGCTGTAGATTAATCTACAGAAATACATTTCTTGTGGCATAGAAAACATGTAGTTCTATTCGTACACAGTCAGGTTTAGCTCCACGACCGAAAACAAAGAAACTCAAAGATGAGTTTCAGAAATACAAATACCACATTCATTCTGTACAAAGGTTCAGGTTCATCTCATGAAACGAGGCAATACACATACTACGACACATAATCCCTTCCCGCCCATCTCTCCTCGTACTTTCCAAATGAGTAGGTAGATGAAGGCATCCCAGTCAAGTGAAAGGGATCAGGTTCAATACCATAATCTGTGAGTGGTCTATTCTCAAGAATATCATCATGATTTTTCACAAAATCCGGTATTTCTATCTCTCCTTTCTTTATATCATCCCAGAGATACTGAAGCCGGCTTACATACTTGATCTTCCAATATAATCTATATCAATAACAAAGAGAATCAAAATCAAAATAGGATTAGTGTAACAAGTGATAGTGGGTCAATCAATGTAACTGACGAAATCATAAATGTTGGAATACAACTATGACCCTACTTGCATAAGCCAAGTAAATATATTAATTTTTTTCTTCAAAAGCTGAAGTGCTAAAGTTAATTTTAACTAAAGAAATTTATTCATTTCACTTTTAATTTTGTTCTCCTATAAGTTTATCCAAATACAACCTAAATTATACTCCTTTATACAATGCTTTGAAATGTTCATTTGTGTTAAGAGTCAATAGAAGATGAGTTACCCTCCACTCAAGAAGAGGCGGCCAACAGTAGCGATGACTAGCCTGGACCGAAGGCCAGGGTGGATGAAATACACAATTTGAAGCCTGTCCTTGAAATCAGCAGGAAGTTCTTCATAAATCCACCTTAAGATCGTTATACCAGGGGAATTATCCTCTTTCTGAACGGTTGTGTGCATGTAAACAATACAGAATGGCTCATCCGGCAATTCGCTGCAGATCTTGTGAAACACATATCTCTTCAGTCGTTCTGCACTTACAACAGTTGCTGCACACCATTTAAAAAGCACTTCAATACCAAATCAATGGAATAGAAGTAATACAGATTTCAAAACAACTTCGCCAAAAGATACAATAGGGATTTACATCGCTGTAGCTTCTTTTTTTCTTGAAAGCAACGTATCCCCATAGCCAGAAACCATGAAACCAGTCGAGTACATATTAAGGTGCAACTTCTCTCTTCTCTCTTCACACGTGCTGCTCTATTCACACAGCTAGGAATCAAACCCCTCTAATATGCTTAAAGACCCAAGCTACTAGCACTTGAGCCACCCTTTGTGAGTCCTAGAGGTTTAATTCAATTATTAACTTTCTTTCTCTTCTCCATTTTTTTTCTCATTGTTTGAGACATAGAGTTGTGTTCTTATCCTCCTAGACAGAGCCAGACAACCTCACGGCGGACCAAACATCAGAAATACATAAATAGAAGATCAAACGAAAACAACAGTGAAATTTACATGTAAAAGAAGAACAAATAAGAAGGTGGAATAACGTTATTGCGTAACAGACCACGAATTCGTGACTCTATAATTCAAGTGCTGAATCCCAGTGTTTTTCCGAAAAAATTACAGAAACTAGTTTGACTAACATCTAGATGTAACACATCAAATCTCACTAGTGAAGCAAACTACTAGAACCAAAAGAGACCTAATATTCTAACATAAAACACATCTTAACCAGCGAAGAAACCCTAAAATATGAAAGCACGTTAATTAGTTAATTAATTAAGTTGAGTTGATTGAGGAAACAGTAAAATACCTGGGAAGTACTTGCCGACGATGCGGAGAATGCGGTTGGAATTTTTGTCGGTGCCTTGGAGGAGGAGGAATTGCAACTGATCGAGATCGGAGAAATCTTCATCGGGGAAGAGATATTGAGAACAGTCATGCCAATTCTCTTCTTCTTGTTGCTGTTGATGTTCAAGGAAGGGTCGCGCATCGACGCCGAGGTCCGACGCCAAAACCACCACCGAGAAATCTTCCGACGATTCACCCATAGCCGCCCCTAATCCGTGTTGATTGGTTATTGGTTGTGAGTTTCTTTACCAATAGATTTTCTCGATATTTGATTGGAAAGAAAATTCAAAAAAATAAGAATAATAGATATACTTTTTCTGTTTGATATACACTACGTAAACACTGATTTACTGTCATCAGAAGACAAATGAAGCACTGATTTACCTAATGGGTAGAAATGGATCTCAAAAAGTTAAGTTTTACTTGAAGTAGATTGTGTTCGAAATTTCCCCGTCAATTCTTTTAAATTCTTGCGAAAAATGCATTTTTTTTAACTTTTCTATGATTACAAATTTATTTTAGTAACAACTAGTAAAAATACGTGTACGTGTGTGTGTCTTTTTTTTTAAATAACTAATTTGATTAAAGAATTGAATTTAAATAAATATAATTTAAAATATAAAATGGTAAAATAATGAATTTAATTTAAAAAATAATTAAATTTAAGTTAACAATTATTGAAAAAGTAAAGATAAAAATATAATTATTTTAATTTAAAATAGTTATTATTTAAAAGATGAAATTGGAAAAAAATATATGTAAAAAAATGGAATCTCTTTATTAAAATTACTGTATTTTTATCAAATAATAAAATTACTTTTATTTGATAAAAAGAAAATAAGTTAATGCAAAACGTCAAAAAACGATAATGAGAAAATACGTCTCTTTTTTATATAGTTGACTGGTACTAAATTTTGTAGAACTAATCTTTGTACCATGAATCTAAGGATATTTTTCTAATACTATTTAATATTTAATAATAAAAATAATTTTTATAAGATTATGTACTTATTTATAACTATTTCAAATATGTATGTATCTTCACTTCACAATTATAAGATTTTACTTTAATTTTTATTATCCAAAAATAAAGATAAGTTTTGTTGTATTTTATTTTTATTGTGTGTTCTTATTTGTTAGAGAAAATAATAATGTAAAAAGTTGTTTCACAAATAAAAAGATTATAACTATGTAATATTAATTATATTTATGATTTTTATTTTATTTCCTGATTAAACTATTAATTATTAATTAAAATTATTATTAATAGTATAATTTCTATTTAGTAATATATAAATAAGTTTTAATCTATCACAGCAAATTAATTTTAATCCAGTTTTATTTGAAAGAAATTATTATCAAATAAATATCTTATATTTCCAATTTTTTATATTTTTTAAAATTAAATTAAAACTGTTATCAAAATTTATTTTATTACTTATTAATGTTTTTTAAAACTTTTTAATTATATTTATCGATTTTTATTTTATTTCATGATTAAACTATTAATTATTAATTGAAATTATTATTATTAGTATAGTTAATATTTAGTAATATATAAATTAGATTTAATCTAATTAGTTTTAATATAGTTTTATTTGAATGAAATTATTATTAAATATGTACTATCTCATTTAAATAATATAAATATTATATAAGAGTTATTACATGAAATTCCAACTCAATCTAACTAAAACTCCATTATATAGACCTTAAATAAATTCTATCATTACTAACACATAACTTAACAACTTAGGCCCAAATACAAACCCTAAACACTCTCTTTTACCTCAAACCTTCTACTTTAAAAGCTTATTACTCAAAATCTTTAAAAATGCACTTAAAACCATTCAAAACACAACCAATTGGCTACCATCATATTCTAAATCACATAACTACTAACTCACATCTCAAACAAATTTCAAAGAACCATACAACCAGTCGTAATTCACCATTTCTCCCCTTAGATCATTGTTTCTAAAAGTCACATACAAAACTTCATTTTTGACCAAAAATGAACTATAATGCTACTGACCCATTTCTCCTCAACATTTTAACCAAAATAACACCACCAACTTCGCAACAACAACATTCACAAAATTAAATCACATTCAACCAGAAGTATGCAACCAAGTTCAATCATTCAAACAAGCGTACTACTAAAGACATTTATTTCAAGCATAAAAATCAATATACATTCAACGCACAAACTATTAACTATCAGTCCATAATTCATAACTCAAATTAAAAGAAAACATTAGCTTTTCTTACTTAATAGGAAACATAGGTCTATATAGCTCACTACCCTTGCTTCAAGTTCAAAAAACTTTAGAAAAACCTACAAATCATAGAAACATGATTAGAGCAAGTCCTTAGGACCTCTAATCAATGAAGAGCTAGAAAAGGACTCAAATGACACATGCGAAGGAACTCCTACGCATCAACTTCAACTAAGAATTTAAGAAAAAAGGAGCATAAACTTATTTGTTCTACAAGCAAAATTGATCAGTTGATGATGGAGAATACACTGTTGTGATCTCCTAGACGCTTTTTGATCGTCAAACAGATGATTTAGGAGTAAGAAATCTTAGAGAGTAGGGAGAGAAAACTCAAACAAAGAGTTCTAGAGAGATGACGAGTGTTTTAGATAACGAGACAAGTTTATAAAATTCTATTTATATCATTGAATTATTTTAACATTAAAATACTCAGTCTTATCATTTTAAAACACCTATAAACTCTAATGCTCTATTTTCCAGATTCTTACAAAATACATATCTATTAATTTCGTTTTTATTATATTATATTTTAAATTATATTAAAATTATTATTACAATTTATTTTGTTACTTAATTACTTTCTTTTGGTTAAAAATATTAAGTATATTTACCATTTTTATTTTATTTTCTGTTTAAAGTATTTATTAATAATTGAAATTGTTATTATTAGTATAATTAATATTTAGTAATATATAAATAAGATTTAATCTATAACAGGAAAATAGTTTTAATTGAATTGAAATGTAGTAATATATAAATTAAATTTAATCTATATCGGGAAATTAGTGTTACTATAATATTATTTGAAAGAAATTATTATTAAATGCATACTTGGTTTTATTATATTTTTTCAAAAGTTAAAATAAATTATTATTTTATAATTTATTTTATTACTTAATTACTTCTTTAGTTGAAAATGTTAATTATATTTTCGAATTCTAATTTATTTCCTGTCTAAACTATTAATTATCAATTGAAATTATTATAATTAATATACTTAATATTTAGTAATATATAAATTAGATTTAATTATTAACCGGCAATTCATTTTTATCTAGTTTTATTTAAATGAAATTATTATTAATCAAAGAACCTAGAAAATGTGTTTAAAATAATGAAACCGAAGTTAAAATAATTCAATAATATAAATAAAATTTTATAAATACATCACATTATAAACACTCATTATCTTTTTAAAATTCATTCTTTGAGTTCTCTCTCCATTTTCTCTAAGAATTCTAATTCTTGAGATATAGATCAGGAAGTACCTAGGAGATCACGATAGTGAGTTCTTCACTTTCAATCGATCAGTCTTTCATATAGAGTAAGTCAATTTCTACTCTTTTCTTTGGTTGTTTTCCTTGCATGCTAGCTCTCTATGTTTGCATGTGAAGTCTGAGTTTTCTATAAGACTCTTTGTTGATCAGTGGTTCTAACAATATACCTTAATCATATTTCTGTGAGTTGTAGGTGCAAATAAAGTTCCTTGAGTTGGTGGAGTCGTCTTAGCTCTTGTAGAATAGTTGGGTCCTCTGTAAGGTAATGGAAGCTAATATTATCCTTATTTTCATGTTATGATGCATGAGTTTTTGTTTGCTATGTTGTGAGAAACTATGTTTTGTTGAATATGTTATGATTGAGATTATCGTTGCGTGATGTTTATATGTCGATGAATAGTGTTGGTTTTGTTTGAGAATTGATACTTGTTTGAATGTTTCATGTTATTGCTTTGGAGTGTAAATGGTATAGATTGATGTAATATTGGGAAGTAGAGAGTAAACTAAGTTATAGGTTGGTTTTTGGTCTAAAAAGGGGGTTTTGATGGGAGAGAAGTTGAGTTAATGGTCAAATAGGAGAAATTGAGTTTTTGGGTCTATTTTATGGTTATGTTAATCTTGTCTAGGCTAGGAGTTAAGCAAAATTTGAAGTGGAATTGTTCAATGGATGATAGGTTGAGTTTTGTGCTGTTTTTTGTTTAGTTTTAGAGGTTTTTACTAGTGAAATTCTAAAGTAGAGGGTTCGTGATAAAGTAGAGAATTTGGAGTCTGTTTTGGGGTCAATTTTAACTTGTTTATACCCCTAGTTTGAGTTTGCCAAGTTCTGTATTAGAAAGTATGGAATTGAGTTTAGGTACTTTTGAGTTGTTGAGTTGGTTTAGTGCACCTAGTTTCTGATCTAATGAGTGATACTTAGTTTTAACCATAAATATGTATTAGCATCAATTCTAATGTTTAAGAAACGTATTTTATCTGTTGCATGAGTCACAGGTCCAACCAAACCAGAAAAAAAAATCATGTTAATGTCAAAACTGATAAAGATAATCGATTATCTTATTTGATAATCGATTATTTTAGTCAAAATGTTATCTTTTTAAAAAAGCTTTGGAATAATCAATTATCAGGTGTGATAATCAATTATTTCAGTCAGAAGGTTGTCTTTGTATGAATTTTCTCTAGAATAATCGATTATCAGGTGTGATAATCGATTATCTTAAAAAAACTTACAATTTAAAATTTTGTATGCAGGTTTTGTTTCTTTTGTTTTCTTCTTTTCTGTTTCTTATGGATGGAAATGTAATGATAATGTAAGACTTGTTTAGTAATATCGATGGAATTTTTATGAAGTTTTATGCATGAAGTTATGTATGTTTCCAAGTATGGTTTGGAAAGGAATTCTAAGGAGGAAATTCTTAATGGTTGTTTCAAGTAGTGTATGTATTGTTGTAAGAGCTCAGTTTTGGGGTTTATCTTGACACTCTAATGGTCATTCTTTCTCAAGTATAGAGAGGGGTCATGTGGTGAGAGTAACAGGAGGTCCTAGTTTGGTTCAGTACCATTAACAAAGAGTGTTGTTTAATGGACTAATCTTATGTGGTAGCTTGGGGTGGGCCAACTGTTCCACCACTACAAGTTTATAACTCGCCATAGCTCAACAATAACACATGTATCCAGATATTTAAGTCTAGATGTTATAATATGTTTAGGTGTTGTGCTTAAGTTTAAAGGAACTGAGGACTTTTTTTGTTCATCTATCGAGCATCTGTGTCTCTAACTCTGGATTCTCAGTTCGCTAACTAGTGTCAAAGAAAGGGTTTAACACTTCCATTGGTCCATAGAATATCGAATCACTAACAATCGACAAGACAAACTGATTTCACTCCTTGGATAGAGATTCATCAACAAAATTGAAAACTATATGTAATTACAAAAATAAATTTATCTTTTTTTTTCATTCCCCCTCCTCATTTCAATCAAATTTAAAATAGAAATAAAAAACTTTAGTCAATAAAAGACAATGCACCAAACACATTGCTCCACATTGTTCAACATTTCTAACTACACACTTAGTCAATAAAGTTGTTAACTCTTATCTTTGTGATAGAGTTCATGTGAAACCATGTGCATGTGAGACCGTTTATTGAAAGACCGAGTAATTGGAACATCTCCTAAGTCATGTCAGATTAAAGTGTAGTAAAAGCATTCCATCTTTTTTACTCATTTATCCAATAAAGTTCTCAAGTACCATTCATTAACATATTGGGTCATTAAACCATGTACCAAATCTGACTCTTTTACACTCCTACCCAATAAAGCTAACAACTAAAGTCCTATCAAGTTCATAGTTTAGTCAAATCTAAATTCAATTGTCTGAGCATAAATTTCCAAAAAATGGTTACTTTCCTTCTCATGGTTCATACTTCAACATTATAAAAGGACGTTCCTACTATGTTCATATGGTGTGCATTTCTTTAGTAGAATAAGTAAACATGGTTTTCATTGAGGAGTTGAATGTATTCATTTAACGCTAATGTCGATTTTGAATATGACATGTTTGCCTTCTATACTTTTTCAAATGGGATTTGTATCATCCACACCTCATATCATAAGAATTCATTTGTTGGAACTATGAGAACGAGAGTTAAGTCATTTGTGATACTACATCTCTTTTCAATTTGTTCAAGAAAAGGTTTTTGAGTTTGTTTTCTTAGTTATTGATGAAGATGTTTAACATGTCATTCATTGACATCTACTAATAGTCTATATCCGAACAATGTCAAAGTAACTTAATATAATCTCTTTTTTTAAGTATTTTTGTATTATGGCACGTTGTAATAGCTTTAACTTATAGTAATAAAATTTCTATTTCTATCTTATTTTTTATTATGGCACGTTGTAATACTTTAAGGATTAATGCATTTTTTTATTTCATATACTTATATAGTTTTTCTTCTGTAATAATATTTATTCTCAGCTCCTAATCTTTAATAAATTAAAGTTAGAATAGTATTTCAAAACTATAATTTAATAAAATTGAAAACAAAATTATAAAAGTAATTTAAAAAATATCAAACAAATAAATAAATATCTTCTTAGAACAACATATAACTTCTTTACTTTTCCTTCTTCTTTTATTTTAATAAAATTTAAAATAAAAAATCAGTTCAGGTTTTCAAAATTTTCGACTGATATTTTAACCATCATTAAAAAAAAGAAGTCAGAATTTAACTATATGATAGATAAGTGAATTCTAACCTAAAATCAAAAGTATAAATATAGTGAAGGAATATGTTAGGCAGAAGAAAAAAATCTCCCGATTTGGCATATAAAATCAAGATTGATGGAAAAAAAATAGAGTCTTGAGAAAAGTAGAAACTGTATGATTACGACGTTGACAGGCGAACCAATTGGAATTTGGCATGTATGGCAGTAAGGTATGGACCAAACTTTGGGCATGGGATAATCCAACACCACCAATTCCCATTATTTCTTTTTATTTTCCGTAACAAAAGAAAACATCCACTTAGGATTGTCGCAGACGAGGAGTGTCTAGTGGCCACACGAGTTTTACCATTACCAAAACCTCCAAACCAATGTCCGGAGGTGTTCTGTTCCTTACCTTCTGCATGTGAATTTCAATGTTTCCTTTTTTGCCATTCCTTTTCTCCAAGGTAAGCATAAATATCAAGTGCTTCTGGTTTTAATTATTACTGAAATTCCATTTTGTGCCTGCACTGTTGGCGTGACTGTGCAAAGTTGTCTTATTTATTGTGACCCAGATGGTGTTTTGAGTATTGATTTGGAGATTCGTTGAGTATTTTAGAGATTTATACGATTGCTATGGATACTTTGCTCAAAACACCAAACAAGCTTGAGTTTTTGCACCCACTTCACGGTTATTCAGAGAAATTAAGCGGTTTAGGCTCCTCTAGGGTGCAAAATCAGGATTTTAGGTTTGGTTCTAAGAAACCACTTGTGAGATGGGGTAAATGTGGTGGTTTGCGGGCCAGTAGCAGTGCCCTTTTGGAGCTTGTTCCTGAATTCAAGAAGGAGAATCTGGATTTTGAACTTCCTTTGTATGATTCCTCAAAGGGGGCTGTGGTGGACCTTGCTGTTGTGGGAGGGGGACCTGCTGGGCTTGCAGTTGCGCAGCAGGTTTCTGAGGCAGGGCTTTCAGTTTGTGCTATTGATCCAAACCCTAGGTTGATTTGGCCCAATAATTATGGGGTTTGGGTGGATGAGTTTGAGGCCATGGATTTACTCGACTGCCTTGACACCACCTGGTCCGGCGCAGTTGTCTACATCGACGATAAAACGAAGAAGGATCTTGATAGGCCTTATGGTAGGGTGAATAGGAAGCTGCTGAAATCGAAGATGCTGCAGAAATGTATCTCAAATGGTGTCAAGTTTCACCAGGCCAAAGTTATCAAGATTATTCACGAGGATACCAAATCTTTGCTGATTTGTAATGATGGTGTCACTGTTCAGGCTACTGTGGTTCTTGATGCAACTGGGTTTTCAAGATGCTTGGTTCAGTATGATAAACCGTATAACCCGGGTTACCAAGTGGCTTATGGGATTCTGGCTGAGGTTGATGAACACCCGTATGATGTAGATAAAATGCTTTTTATGGACTGGAGAGATTCTCATCTGGACAATGACAAGGAGCTGAAGCAGAGAAATGATAGAATACCCACTTTTCTGTATGCAATGCCCTTTTCATCCACTAAGATATTTCTTGAAGAAACCTCCCTTGTAGCACGGCCTGGATTACGAATGGATGATATACAAGAAAGAATGGTTGCTAGGTTGAGACATTTGGGTATTAGAGTGAAAAGTATTGAAGAAGATGAGCACTGTGTCATTCCCATGGGTGGCCCACTCCCAATTCTTCCCCAAAGGGTTGTTGGCATTGGTGGTACCGCTGGGATGGTGCATCCTTCAACTGGGTATATGGTTGCAAGGACCCTGGCTGCAGCTCCTATTGTTGCTAATTCTATTGTTCAGAGTCTGGGCTCTGATAGAGGTCTCTCCGGAGGAGATATATCTGCACAAGTGTGGAAAGATTTATGGCCCATCCAAAGGCGGCGACAAAGGGAGTTCTTCTGTTTTGGTATGGACATCTTACTCAAACTTGATTTACCTGGCACAAGGAGATTTTTTGATGCCTTTTTTGATCTGGAACCGCATTACTGGCATGGATTCTTGTCATCAAGACTGTTTCTTCCTGAGCTCTTATTTTTTGGACTCTCTCTATTTTCTTATGCTTCTAATACATCTAGGATAGAGATTATGGCGAAGGGAACTCTTCCTTTGGTAAACATGATCAACAACTTGGTAAAAGATACAGAATGAGATTACTTCCCTTTTAATCTGTTGTATGCTACCTATGGTTTGTGCTTCCAAATGTAGTTTCCTACTCACATTATAGATTTCCAATAATGAATAATTGTGTATATTTATTCTTTGCTCACCGTAATTCCCTTTTGTGAAAAAAGTTCCCAAACTTTCTCTATTTTAAGCTTATCATTGTTTAGATTGGCGTACTTGCAATGGATAAGACGAAAAGAGCTGACTGATTACTGTTGGTTAATGGTTCGGGGCAAGGGATGTTAACTCAATGTTAAGGTTTCTTCATTTCAGCACGACCAGTTTGTCTTACCCTCTAAGGATTAATGTCTCCATAAATGTAATGTGATTACTGTGATTCATTTTGATCAACCTATTAGCAATATGATCCATGTTTTAAATGTTGATCGTGCTAATTCATGGTCTTTCTATCTAGTATATTCAGTTTGACTTCCAAGTTGGGAAGGAAATAAACGGTATACACGATATGCATGATGTGAAAACTATAGCTCACCTTTGTCGTTGAAACCATCATCCTTTAATCCAAGCGGCATATTTTGTTAGTAAACTCAACTATCAACATGCCAGTGGCGTATCATACATGTTACAGAGCTTCACTTTATCACAGTGCACTAAACTTTTAAGTTGCACTAGATGAAAGAGAAATTTGAACAAGAACTAGGCACTCGAACTGTAACCAGAGAGGCGTGGATAGTCCAGGTAGATCGGAAATGGGTATTGGTTAGAAGAGGTTAAACATTTTAATTGTTACATGTTAAGTTAAATTTTGAAGTAAAGTTGGATCTACTATACACTCGTTTGAAGGTAAGTTCACTTCTATATGTACTTGGCTAAATTATGTGCTTCAGCTATCCAAATCCTGGTCTTACATGTGATCATCAGTAATGTGATTACAGAATGCAAATTTCGTTCTAGAGCTCATTTGAGAAAAAACAATGTCATTTTCTTGTTATGGCATACACAAAAATTATTATTATTCTATTAATAACTTCACTAAAAGTGTTTAACATGTTCTTTTAGATAGATTATCTTAAGATCAACTCGTTCGGCTAAAATAAAGTTAATACACGAATTTATCCTATTAGCTTATCATACCTTTTCAGACCACTTGAAATTATGTTTGACCTTATAATTCTATTTTCCATTTTTACCCTCTATTTTAATAAAAATCTTAATTTATGTTAAATTGTACTTGAAATATTACACTATTTAAGTAATTTACTTTTAATTTATTGTGAAATACTTTAAAATAAGAGTCCAAAATATGCCAAAAAAAACTTAACATTGATTATTATATTTTTGTGTGTACATATAGAGACATCTTTTCATGCCATTTTATACCTACAAGCTAATTTTAACAAACAACTTTACCAATCACTTACTAATTCATAAAAAAAAAAAAACTAACAATTTTCAATTTAATGATTTAACATTTTAACTTCTGGCTAATTTATCAGCTATATTCGCCAAACATAAATTGTATTCTACATAACGTTTAGTTTCATTTTCAGCATGTAAATAGAAGAAATTCAGAAAGATTAGAGACAAAATGCATCCAGAAGAATGCAACTCTTATCTTCGAGGCCAAGTGTTTTATTTATACTTTTAACATCAAACAGACATACACATACATGATGCTAGCCCGAACTAAATAACTCCTACACCAAAGTTCAAATAAACTGAAAATTCTGCCAAAATCTGATTTTATCTTAAAAAGGTAAATACTAATCTCTACACTCAAGAAAGCTCGCGGCTGCGCTTAGCAGCAGCAACAACAGCATTCATCAGTGTTCCACGGAACCCACCATTTTCTAATTCATGAATGCCCGTAATTGTTGTCCCACCGGGAGAAGTAACGTCATCCTTGAGTTGGCCCGGGTGCTTCCCAGTCTGTGTCACCATTGATGCTGCCCCCAATACCTGCCAACGACACAAATAGACTAGTCATGCATGCAACTTTAGAAACGAGATTTATAATGTAGGTAATCTAATGTTCAGAGGATACTTGCTTGCATATTCAAACAACAGTAACTGTATCATTACTTATTTATCTTTTTGTCAGTTTGTAATACAGGCATATATGCCTATGCGCAGGCAATGTGTTGTTTAATCAAAACCAGTAAAAAAAATTGTGGGCGGGTGTAAGTATGGGTCAAATCAATTTGGATGCACTACAGTGGGAGAAGGCTTTTCCATAAATCCGGTTGATTAATTTGCTCAACCTGTCAAGTAAGCACAGCAATATAGAGGAGGACACTTCGTACATTGCTTGAATCCAATTTGTAAAGTAAACACTGTACAGTAAACAGCAACATATAGTGCACTTGGTATATTACTCGGATACAATTTGTGATTCGTTGTTGTTGGAGATCTTCATCAAGTATAGAACGAACATACACAGTAAAGCTAACAAAAACACAAAGAAACAACCAATCTTCAACTTGTCTAATAATTGCAACATATTTTGTGCGTTCTAAATATTACTTATTATATCTGGATTTTATGATAAAATAGCAATATAAGACAACGCAAAAAGCATGCATCACATAAATTATAAACATTCGGAGAAATGAAGTACAAAATTAACTGTTAAATGGTCGAAGGATAGCATTTCAGTTCACTTACAGTTTGAGAAGCTAGACTTAATGAAAGATCACGTGGTAGACCAGCTGCTACTCCTCCATCAGCCAAAGCTTCTATTGCTAAATAAATGTACGCAGGACCACTACCACTGAACAATTCAGGAAAAATAAAAGAAGTTTTTGTAAGTACATCAAAATTTGGTATGTCTGTCACAGAACTCGGAAGCTATTCCAAGACAAAATCTGGAAATTAGGAGCAAGGCTCACATATCACTTGAACAGGGGGAAATGATTTACAATGGTAATAGGGATTCAAAGTACAAACGTAATAGTAATGAGTAAACGTAAATAGCTTCAATTGCACGGGAATAGCATACCAACATCTTAACCCGTCCTTATCCTCTAACCTTGCACTAATATCATCACTTATCTCAAAAGAAACATGTTTATCAGAGACGAAATGAAATTTCTTGTTGATTTCTCGAATAATATTATCATTCAGTGATTTTAGAAATGATATCTACATACCTCAGGCCAGTTATTCCATCAAAATATTTTTCTTCAGCTCTCCATATTTTGCCGATCGACCCAAACAATTTAGCTATAATATTTCCATCTTCCTCTGTTGCAGCTGCCCCCAAGCTCATAACTGTCATAGTTTGGTTTTAGTTATCTATTCATTCAAGTCTGAAATTCTCAACAATGCAAATTAATGCAGAAAGAAATGCAATAAGAATATCCATCGAGTTGTAAAATAACATACAAGGTCCAGAATTACCACAATATGCAAGAGAAAGCATTCTTAACCTTGTAATTTATCCATAATTGAGATTATTTACCCATATAATTTACGCATCCAAATGAAGAAAAAAAAGACATGCTAAGACTACACGATCAAACTATAACAAATGTACACATCAGAGACAATATATAAACAATAGCAGCCTTCATAATAGGCAAAAGCACTCACACTATTATCATAAATCATGTGCAACTTCTATCACATGAAAGAGCTCCATTACAAAGATGCATAAAAATACAAACAATATATAAACATCAAACAATATGAATATTAAAGGCCAGCCAGTTCTAAATGTAGTTCCATTATAAGCTGTAGACTCTATAAAACAGAGCATTAGCATCACAAAACAAGCCTTTTATTAGACAATTCTAGTACCAAAGAGTGTTCAAAATATCCCACCAGCTAACCGAAACAGTCACAGACTATAACGGAAAATTATGTTTTTCACTATGTAGTTTTAGTACTGATAAGTTTAAATGCTATATTATCAATAAACCGAGTTAATTCCACCACCACTTTCAAGTTGCAGACAAAAATTGAATGTTCTATCAAAACTCTTGAACAGAGAGAAATTAAGCAGTAATTGACAATTTAGAATTCACAGTCAGTTACAGAACTACGAAGTTGTACAAATAATTCATGCATCATACATTCTCAACATTCTGCATATAAAAGTAATAGAGGATCACTATGCTTTTAAAAGTAGAGGGAAAATGGGATAATACCTGATGCTGCCTCGCCAACTGCAGCAGGTGTATTAGGCATCACCCTTATAAATCTGTCACTCCCTGCCCATTCCTACATTTTATGTAACAACCGTTTTCCGTAAAATTATACAACCTGATTATATTTGAGAAAGGCTACTTGCACAAACCCATGCGTAGTATGTTTGCTTGGTCTCGGAAAGTATTTTTAGTTTTCATTTCCTCTTTTAACTTTTGAATACAAAAATATCACCTTATTTTTATTTTGTTTCTTATTTTCGAAACTTGATCCAAATAAAAGAGTGAAACCAATCTTTTATTCTCTCATTACGAGTTTAATTGTGATGCACTGTAAAATGTAAAAGTCAATAAACTTACAGCGGAGAGGATGGATTTGTGATTTGATCAGTGAAAAACACCTTTACAGTATCAGTGCATTTAAATTAAATCATTTTCTTTTTTCTTTTTTGTTAGTATAATCATAAAATAGAAACACGTTCAGTTCCCACTAAAATTACAGTCTACACAACAAAGTACACAAAAGCAAAAAAGAAGAAAAAAAAATACATTGCATTCGTTACCTGAAGATCTTTCAACTTGACGCCAGCAGCCACCGAAACCAAAAGCTTATCCTTCGTGATTATCGACTTCAATTTCGACACCACGTCTTTCGCTACAACAATACACAGAGAAGTAAATGAAATCGCAAGTCGAATACGCATGATGACCGGGAGAGAGTACAACAATACCTAATTGAGGTTTGACCGATAGAACGACGACGTTGCTTTCGCGCACGACCTACGAGTGTGAAGAAAAAGGAGTGAAAACGGCGTGACGTTTGTTTAAGAGACAAAAGAAAAGGAGAGGGAACGGTAATACGTCGTCGTTCGATGAGAGGACGGTGACCCCGAATGATTCGAACGCTGTGCGGCGCGCGGGATTGGAGTGTACAGCGGTGCGAATGCGAGAAGGCGGCAGAACACCGGAGCGAACGGCACCGCGGGCAATGGACTCGGCCATTTTTCCGGCGCCGATGAAACCGAGAGTGTAGGTGTCGGCGGGAATGCTAGCGATTTCCATTTTGGGTTACTTGGCAGAGAAATCAGTTTGGATCTGAAACTGAAATAGGGAAACAGAGAAAGAAGAGAAGTGACGCAGTCACGTTGATTGGTTTGGTTTGGCCACTCTTCCACTTCCAGTTTTTTGGTTTGTTGTTACACTTGCATATTCAATTTGGAAATTTTTTCTGCTGTAGCCCCCATTTTACATCAGGACCCACTAACACTTTATTTATCTAAATAGATTCTTTGAGTGTTTATGTTACAAAACTCATTCTTACAGGAATTGATGCTAAAAGTGAAAAAATGTTAAAAGTGAAATTGATGTTCTAACAACTCTATTTTTTTAATCATTCTTATAGTAATTAGAGTTAAGATTATAACTCAATAATAACATTAATAATTATAATTAAACTATTATAACTTAGTTCTAAAACTCAATACCAAAATATGGTTAACATAACTTATATGCACTCCAAAATAAAAACTAAAAGTTTAATACCATCTTCAACCGTTGACATATATTATCTCAATTATTTATATATTACTTCTGACTAGTTCCTCTTACGTATAGATGTTATAAGATTATCGCAAGAATAAGAGAAATAAGATACAAAAATGCAAGGGTAAGTTAATTATCACAAAATATAATCACTAATTGAAAGATATCATAACTTTCACAAAATTTTTAAATTAAAGTCACTTAACTAAAATTCAAGTATCAAACTATAGAGAAATTTCTAGACTTTTGTTTCCAGGAGACTAGTATATTAAATGGACTAGTAATAATTTACACTTGTTGTTATACTGACCATTATCTTCTCTTTGTATACAACAATAACTCAAATGAAACATCATATATCTCATCCACTACTGACAAAGTTAAGTTCATTAGCTCCCTAAGTATGATGCTCAATGTAACCTTTTCTTCAACTTTCGCCACCTAATTATCATCTCTATGTGAATTTGATACTAGTGATAATCTTACATCATAAGTCCTCTTAATACACTTGATTTCATCCTAGATTATCATTTCCCCTTGGAAATAGCTAATGTGACAACTAGAGCACACTAAACTTTCACAAATAATCCTACATTCTAGAGAGATATTGAGTTTGTAAAATGAACTCTATAATAATTATAATTTAACTTTTCATAATAAAATATTATTGTACGAGATTTATTAATATAATTTATCTTTTAACACATAACATAATACTATCATAAATATCATTTGACAAACAAAGAAAATCATTTAACAAGATAAAAATCACTCATAAAATGACAAAAATGACATATTACCATCTAGCAACAAAGCTACACACAAATCAATTTTTTTCCATGAAAATTTAGGATTTTCCATCACTTCATATTTTTCTCATTCCTATCCTCAATTTACAACATTTACACATATCCAACATTTTAATAAGCACCCTAATATCTCATATTCATTACTATGACATTAATTTGATTCTCCCTTTCTATTCTTACAAACATAAAGAATTAACACTTCATCCATATTTTCAAACCACTCATCAATCCAACATGCTTTCAATCATATTTTTAATTGAAAATTCCACAAACCACACTAATACTGAGAAAATCCACAATTTCATGTGTGACGAATTAGGGAATTTGATGTGGTAGGGCCACTGAAATAATCAATTATCTTAAGTGACAGTCGATTATCACATTATGTTTTGTGTAATTGTGAACTTTTCGAGAATAATTGATTATCACTTATGATAATCGATTGTCCCAGTGTATTTTTGTTAAAAATGGCGAATTTGATGAAGAGTCGACATGGACAAGGCTTAAGGAGCTATAGAATGTGGTGATAATCAGAGAATGAGATTTGTGGTTATGTTCAGGGTCAGTCTTGACTTGTGTTTAAGATTGGAGCATGAATGAGTGTTGGGATGTACCTAAGTGTGTGGTTGATGAGCGTAAGAATGGGGGATAAGTCTACTTATTGTACATAGTAAATCCTGAGTTTATATGTGGATGTGTTCTTCCTTGTGCCTAATGTGCAAAGGAAGGATTGTTCAGGTATTGAACCTTCCTTGTGTGGGGAAGATGGTGTTTCCTTGTTTGTGTGTGGGAGGAATACGTGTTCCTTAGCTAGATTGCGAGACTACTCGAGCATATCTGTAAGGGATGCTACAAATGGCTTGTAAGGAAGGCTACAAGTGGCCTGTAGGGGAGGCTATAGGCTGGTGAGGTAGGGTAAAAGAGTGAGACAGATTATTCTCATTATGATGTTTATGGTTTTGTGAAGGTTCACGGTGGTGTTCATGATGGGGTTAATCATGATGGTGGTACATGTGTTGATGATCGTAATGACAATGATGCTCCATGGTATGCTATGTTGTTAGTGATTGTATCATGTGGTGTAGTTAGCATAGGTGATGATAAGCGGATAAACAATTAATCTATGTTTATGATGTTCGTGATAACATTGATGATAAGCGGTTAGAAGATTATGAATTATATTGTTATTACTTCTATGTATGGGGTGTTTGGTTATTTGGTTATTGTTGATATAGTCAATATGTATGTATCTTGTTTTATGATGATATTGTTGGTAACTTACCCCATACGTGTTTATGTTGTGTGTTTGTGAATGAAATTATCAATGATGATCGTATAATGCGTTATACGTGAGCAGATGATATTGCAGATATTTCATAGGTATGATAGACTCGTGAGATGATGGGAGAAAAGATTTGGGTTTTCTTTATAGTTCTTTTAATTAGACTTTTGATACAATGTAATATGGAGTATTCTTATTTCCTTGGTCTTTTTAATTAATTTAAAAAAGATGTAATTGGACATTGCTTTTAGAACTAATACGATTTAATTTAGTTATGCATGTTTAATTATTGAGGTTTTTGAAAAATACATTTTCGTGCTATAAGAAAGTTTTAGAATTATCGGTTTTTGTAAGAACTTGTGACACCTGAAATGTAAGGGCTATTACTTTAAGAACAGGTAAGCAAGTACAAGGCTTTGAGGGAGCCCAAGAGGATGAAGATAAGAAGAAAGAAGACACACATATTGATGACAATGGATGACCAAGTGAACCATCATTTGAGACTACCATTGATAAATCCAAGTTAGTATCCTCTAACTCTTCTTCTAAAAATTCTTTTTCATCTTATTCTCCACCTCCTCTATATCCAATTCGGTTGAAGCCAAGAAACAAAAAAATGGAGGACCAAGAGATTTTAAATACTTTCGGAAAGGTGGAGATCAACATTCTCTTGCTAGATGTTGTTAAACAAATTCTAAATACGTCAAGTTTCTGAAAGAACTTTGCACAAATAAAAGGCGCATTAGGGATAATGAGGTTGTGAATTTGGGAAGAAATGTGTCAAGCTTGATTAAGAAGCATATTGAAATACAACGAAAATGTAAGGATCCATGTATGTTTTATGTTTCTTGTGTTATTAGAAATTCAAAGTTTGACAATGCCATGCTAGATTTAAGGGCTTCCATAAATGTAATGTCTTTATCAATGTTTACTTCTCTATCTATGGGACCTCTTAAGACTACTAGTGTGGTCATTCAACTGGCCAACCGTAGCACAATTAACCCTATAGGTGTGCTTGAGGACGTGCTTGTCCAAGTAGACAAGTTAATTTTTTCTGCAGATTTCTATATCATAGATATGAAGGACGATGAAGGAATCAGTCCAACAATTATTATCTTGGGAAGACCTTTCATGATGGCAACACGAACAAAGATAGATGTGCATGCAGGATCATTGACAATGGATGTCAGAGCGGCTGCAGCGAAATGGTTAACGTGGAATAAAAAATCAAGAGGGGGCGGGGGGTGAATTGGTTTTTAATAATAATGTGTGCCTTTTAAAATTTCTTCTCAATTTAACTTACTAAGCAAATAATAACGATAAATAAAAAGAGTAAGGTTGAGAGAAATTTGCACAGATGATTTTATCGTGGTTCGGATCTTACCAATCCTACATTCAGTCGCTTATCTCAAATCAAGATAAACAGATCATTACTAACAAAACAATTACAAATTACAATCACAAAGAAACAATTTGTAAAAGTTTAGAAACCACCTCTCTTATTACCCCAAGAGATGAAAGTCACTTCCCCTGCAACGCACAAGGGATGAACACCTCCTCTGAATCTTCAAAAAGGATGAACACCTCCTCTGAATCTTCAAAAAGGATGAACACCTCCTCTGAATCTTCAAAAAGGATGAACACCTCCTCCAAATGCTTCACGAAGGATGATAGGCTTTTAACTCAGCAACAACAACAACACTCAATCACACTCCCTGTGAAAGTTCTAGCTCTATGCCAACACGCCAAGCTCTCAAAGCCACAACACAAGGGTTCAGCAAACCCTAGAACACTTATCATCGCACACTATAGATAAGATTTTTCGAAATACACTTATTTCATATTTTTGAATGAGAGCCCAATCTAATTTATAGAGATCTCATTCAAGGATACCTCCAAAAATTCGTTGTCAACTAATTAACGTGTGATAACCAATTATCCAATTATGGTAATTAATTATGCATTTAATGAATGCACAACGGTAAAAAACTTGTTTAAAAATTCTCATAATTGCTCATTATAATCAATTATGGCAAGTCATAATTGATTACTAATAATCGATTATTATAAATTGATAATCAATTATCTTGAGTATAAAATGAGGTTTTCTGATTCAAAAAACATTTTAATGCAACCTAAGGCAAACAATAAATAGAATCAAAGATACACCACATTCTATACATAAATATACTAAATTACAAAAGCTTTAATATAAAAACAAGTCTTCATGAAGATCTTTTTGCAATAAACTTGAGACTTGACTTTGAGACATCATAAAAATTTCTGCTCTTCAGCTTTATGCTAACAATGAACATAAGAGACGAGAAAGTGCGGTTCAACGTGTTGGAAGCTGGGAAGCACCCGATTGAAGATTATTCTTTTTTTTATATTGACTTATTAAGTGATGTTGTAAACAAATTTTCTTTTGGGTTCTTAGACGCTTTTTCAACTTTTTCTCCATCTTGGGACTCTTCTTTTTCAAAAATATCATTCATAACTTTGGACGACGAAGAAAATTATAAAGCACGTGATATTGAGGACGCAATGTCAATAAATGATACCTTTGTGGCGTCCGAATGTGATGTTAGGGTGGCTGAGATAACCTTAGGCAGTAAAATATTGCCATTTATGGTACTGCCACCCACTTTGGAGTTGAAACCCTTACCATCTCATTTGAAATATGCTTATCTTGAGAAGGGTGAGAAACTCCTTAATATTATATTTTGCTTACTTATGAGCAGGAAGAACAGTTGTTGCAAATCATTAGAGAACATAAGAAAGCAATAGGCTAGACTTTGGCATATATATTCCTAGTACTAGCCCTACTTTTTTCATGCACAAGATACTTTAAGAAGAGGATGCTAAGCCAGTAACACAACCTCAAAGAAGACTGTTGGAGGTTGTCCAAAAATAGGACACCAAGTTTCTACAAGTAGGTATTATACACCCCATTTCTGATAGCACTTGGGTGAACCCTATACATGTGGTTCTCAAGAAATATGGAATCACAATGATTAAGAACAAGAGGACAAGTTGACTCCTATTCAGGACAAAAGTGAGTCACATAACTTAGTAGTTACCCATTTTCATTTACACTGTTATTTTCATTTTATTCTTAGTTTCTTTTTAGTATTCTATTTTTATTTTACTTTTCCTTTCGTAATTTCCTTTTTAAACTTTGTTTTTACTTCTTATTTTTATTTTTAGTTTTGTTCTAATATAATTAATGTGGTTAAATGTAATTAACATAAAAAAAAAAGGGAAAAAGGTTTGGAACATTCTATTTTGTCTTTAGTAAAAAAAAGGTTTAATAGGTTCGGAAGTCCCTATATTTACGGGTTAGTTTCAATTGGGTCCTCCAATTTTGGAAGTGATCAATTGAGTCCCTGTTTTGGTAAAACTGAATCAATAATGTTCTTGCCGTTAATCTTAGTAAACGATGTTAACTTTCTAGTGAGGTGACATGCTGAGGTGGCTTTTAATTAGCACGTGGCACGTTGTGTGGAAACCTTCTCCCCTTCCCCTTTTCCCCTTCCCCTTCCCCTTTCCCTTTCCCTTTCCCAAAACCTTCTCCCCTTCACCCTTCCCCTTTCCCGAAACCTTCTCCCCTTCCCCGAATCATCAAGGAAAATCAACTTCTTATCACAAGTACCAACCATTCCATGATCACCAACCATAATAATACTAACATCATCAAAAACCCCTCTTTGCTCCAAACCCCGAATCAACCTCCCCATCATGGTATCAATCCTGGCAACAGCCTCAGTGATCTCAGGATCATCGGCACCAACCTTATGACCCTAATGATCAGGGTCCTCAAAATAAAGCGTCATGAAATCAGGAATCTAGTCATCAAGCAAATCAAAATACCCCAAAATCGTATCAACCCTTTCCTCAAACGGAACAAAACCATTATACTGGCGGCAATAATTGAAAGGGCAAGTCCAAAGACCCTTTTTTACCTCAGACCCAGGCCAGAAATAAGTGGCAGCCTTTAATCCATTGTTGACCACAGTTTCCCACAAGGGTTCCCCAAGCCACCACTTGGGGTCATGGCTTCCCATGTAAAATGCCTCCCCAGAAATTGGATCGCTGAAGTGGTTATTGATTATGCCATGGTAAGCAGGGTAGAGGTCGGTGGCGATGGAATAATGGTTAGGGAAAGTGAGAGACGAAAAAACCGGAATCAAACCGGCTTCTGCTTCGGTTCCGTTAGCGATCAAACGAGAAATGTGGGGTGTTGGGACTTTGAATTGGTAACCGAATCGAAACCCATCTGAGGAAACTAAAAGGACAACGGGGCGGTTGAGTTTGGAGAGAGGCTGAGCGAGGAGAGAAGAGATTGATGGTGTTGGTGGCTTTGAAGAGAAGTAGAGAAAAGCGAAGGCGAAGGATGTTGATAAGGCAATGCAAGTGATGAAGATGAGAATGATGAAGAAGGCTTTGTGGGAAGAGGAAGATGAAGATGGAGAAGAAGAGTCGGAAGAATCTGTGCTGAACGAGAGAAGATCTTTTGATGAAGGTGAATCTTGGTCGTCTTGGTCTTGGGTTGGGAGTGGTGTAGGCTTTGTGGAAGGCAATGCAGACAAGGGATTGGAACCCATGTTCGATGTAGTTTTTCTAAGTAATTTTGGTTGTTCTTCAGAGCTTTTGGCTATGGAAGTTTGGAAGAGAAAGAGAAAGAAGGTTAAGTAATTTTGGTTGTTCTTCAGAGCTTTTTCCACACAACATGCCACGTGCTGATTAAAAGCCACCTCAGCATACCACCTCGCTAGAAAGTTAACACCGTTTACTAAGATTAACAGCAAGGACATTATTGATTTAATTTTACCAAAACAAGGACTCAATTGATCACTTCCAAAATTGGAGGACCCAATTGAAACTAACCCGCAAATATAGGGACTTCCGAACCTATTAAACCTAAAAAAAATGTTTTGTCGAGGGAAGGACAACGCGTGTGTTGGAGGGGTAGGGGGCAGAAAACGGCTTCTGCAGGTAAGGATTTGGAGATTTGGTCAGGGCATCAACACAGAAAAGTAGAGAGCAAATATACACACAGCGGGGGGTTGTTGGGTTTTGATCCATCATCTTCGAACATTGGTGAGGGCTTCTGGAGGGCATTCACCATTTTTGGCACCTGCAAAGAGACGCGGAAGCCAACTTGGAAGAAGAGGAGGAGTCACCGGATTCACATAGCTAACAGCGGCCAGTGAAGCTCCAAGAGGTAAGCACGCCTTATTCCCTCGTTCACCTGCGTAGTCATATTGCATTATACTGTGATGTTGCTCTGTTTAAGTGTGTTTGGACGTATGAATATTCCCGTCCGTCGTCATCCTTCCACGTACAATCACCCTCCCATATTCACCATGTGACTTCCCATGTACGACTTTGCCACTAATATCATCACTTTCATCCTCCTGACTACCTTGTTCCTGATCCTCCTTGTATTAAAAAAAATAAGCAAACAAAAGAGACCAAATCAATATCCATCCAAACCCCTCGCCCTTCCCTAGTGATTTCAACACCATCCCCAATCCACCACTGAACCTTTACATTGTCATCCCCTTTCATATCCTCTCGGGCATTTTAACCAAACCACAACCAAAAGCATAAACACATTACAATATCAGATTAAAATCTCAAACCCCCCAAGCATGGTCTCGGTAAGCTTCCACGGTTGTCTTCACTGATAACTCATCTTCATCTCCAAACACCCGCATAAAGTCGAGCCTTTAACCGTTTTTTTTTTCACCATCTCCACGCCTTCATCTTCTTCCTCACCAAACAGCACACACGCACATAGCCCGTTATACAAATTAAAGAGATAACGACTGAAAACGAGAGAGAAAGAGTTGGATCGGTGACCGGCGAGGGTCTCGGCGGTGAGCAGAGGCGCTTGCGACGCCTTGGGCCGCTACTCGCGGTGGCCGATTTTTGCTGGAGGTGAGGCGTAGTGGCTGCTCTGGCCGAGATGGATGGCGGGCTCGCGGGAGAAGCGGGGAACCTCGGGTCTCTAGGGAGTGCTTGATCTGAGTAGGGTGAGGAATGAGGGAAGATGCTGAACCCCTAGGGGATTCTAGGCTAGAAACCACCCGGGTGGGCCAAGCCCAGAAATAAACGCATGACGGGAACCTTAAGCCTTTTTCGAACGCTCGTCATTCAGCCTCATTTCCCAACATCCGTTCGGCCACTTCTTGGACGGACCGTTTGGTGACCATCTCCCCAACGAACGCTCGTTATTCTGAATCCTTTCCCAACGTCCGTTCGGCCACTTCCACGGACTGCACGGTAGCCTGTGACGGACCGTTCAGCACCCCCTTTCTCATTTAGGCCCCCCATTATTTGCTTTATTTTTATTTATTTATTTTATTTTTATTTTTATTTATTTTATTTTTTATTGTCTTATTTTATCTATTTATTCTAGATATCTACTTATCCTAAAATATATATTTAATAATACAATATTTATAGCTTAGATAAAAGAATTTACAAAAATACGCTTTAAAGGTTAAGCACACGTGTGACCGCTCGCGTCGTCCTTGTACTAAAAACCTTTTCTTCCTTTTTAAAATAAATTTACAAAAATACGCTTTAAGGGTTAAGCACACGTGTGACCGCTCGCGTCGTCCTTGTGCTAAAAACTTTTTCTTCTTTCTTTTTTTAAAAACAAAATTACAAAAAATATACGTTTTGAGGGTTAAACACACGTGTGACCGCTCGTGTCGTCCTTGTGCTAAAAACCTTTTCTTCTTTTTTACAATAAAATTACAAAAAATATACGTTTTGAGGGTTAAGAACACGTGTGACCGCTCGCGTCGTCCTTGTGCTAAAAACCTTTTCTTCTTTTTTACAATAAAATTACAAAAAATATACGTTTTGAGGGTTAAGCACACGTGTGACCGCTCGCGTCGTTCTTGTGCTAAAAACCTTTTCTTCTTTCTTAAATAAATTTACAAATATATGTTTTAAAGGTCGAACACTCGTGAGATCATCCGCATCGTCCTAGTGTTCGATACCTTTCTCTCCTATTTACATAAATTTAAATAATGGTATGAGTGCTCATGTGACCGTCCGCGTCGGCCTAGTGCTCATTACCTTCTTTTCTTGAAAATATTAAAAAGCATAAAATCTTCAAGAAATTGAAAACATCTGCTTTTTCAAGCAACGAACAATCTTTTGAAAGCCAGAACTACGTGATCCTTGATTCTCCATCAAGAATGGAGATACGTAGGAGCAAGGTTAGTCCTTGTCAGGTTCACTTCCCAAAAATCCAAAATCATTTCCAAACAAAATTTTCAAACAATTTCCTAAACGAAATTTTCAACACAGTTTCCAAAAGAACTACGTAACCCTGATTTCTCATTTTGAATGAGAATACGTAGGAGCAAGGTCAATCCTTGTCGGGCCCAAAAAAACTAAAAAATATGTCTTGTTTATTTAGAATTTTATTTTAGGGGATAGTTAAACATTTTGAAAACCACATCATATTCGTGCATTTAGTTAAAGGTAGTGCCTTAGGGCAGGCGTTGTAGGGTGCTAACACCTTCCCTACGCGTAACCGACTCCCGAACCCAGAATCTGGTTTTCGCGGACCATGTCTTATTATTTTATGGTTTTTCCGTAGTTTTCCAGAATAAACTATGGTGACGACTCCAAATCTCTTTTCGAAACCCGTTTCTTTTTTGGATCGTCGTCCCGTCGCGATTCCGGTTGTGACACTTTGCATTCTATATATGAGGCATACATTGAGGACAATGCATAGTTTAAGTGTGGGGGTATAGGAAAACAATTTACTTTGTTCCCTATTTTGTTTTTTTTAATAAATATGTGCAATGAATTTGAGAGTTTGAATCAGTAACTAGGATGATCATGAATTCAAGAGAAAAAAAATGAGTCATGCTGACATGATTTTCTGATTGAGTTGATTTGAGAATTTCTTCATTAGATCTTTTGTGGAGAAAATGTGAACCATGTCAGTTTTCAGCCAAATGTTAAGGATGAGTTACCATGTGTCATACCTATTTTTTTTGAGTGATTTGTCCATGATTTGATTATACTTTAATATTTAGCTTGATTCTCTGTTTTGCGACTAAAGTGAATAAGCATGATCTGATATGATTGAAACATTTCTTGTTTTAGCTACTTGGACAAATAAATTTGTCCTAACATTAATCCATTGGAAACCCCTTTGGGCCTTAAGTCTATTTTTCTTGTTTTCAGTCATTGTCGAATGTGAAAAGAAGAAAAACCATATGTTTCTTACCTTAGTAAAGAAGAAGGAGTAATGGATTGTGTTAGAAGCAAGTGATAAATAAGTGTGTGGGTGAGTACCTCACCCACAAAATAATAAAAGTGGTAAAAAGGAAGATGAAAAGTCATAGTTTTGAAGAAAAAAAAAAGAAAGAAAGACAAAAGAAAAGAAAAATCTTGCTTAAAAAGAGCAACAAGTAATAAAGTTGTTTTAGAAATTAAGTGTCATTACTCTTTCTATATCAATTTCAAAAACTCAGAAATTCCAAAAAAAATTCCCTTCTTTGCCTTGACCTCAATATAACCTTTAAAAACCTTTCATGATCAATAATTGCATGTTTTCTGAGGTATGTGAATGTTAGAGTCTTGCTAAATATCAAATGTGTCTACATACATGAGTATTTTGAGAGTAAACACAAGCCAAAAACACTTGAGAGAGTTTGGGACAAATAGATACATTTTGACTTGAGTGATATCTTTCATAATTGATTTTCTTGTGAATTCAAAGGGTCAACTCATGTGTGAAGAATATAGTGATTTCATTTGCATGTCCATGACAAGTTGATTTCTAGATGATTGATATGTATCTGGTATTATTCATTCTTTTGATCCAAATGCAAATATGGAATAAAACGACCCAGAACAAAGCCTTGAAACTAGTCAATTTGACAACCATTACAAACCCTTATTTTCTAGCCTGGGTTGCTCTCTATATCTATTCAATTGGTTTATATGATATTCTATACATTAAGAATACTTTAGAAATAGGATTTTAGACTAAAATGGATACCCTACACCAACTTGCCTACTCTAACCTACCTAAACTCACTTCCACTTTTTCTCATGCAAAATTTAACATCCTAAAAGTCCAAACAAGTCAAAAAAGTTTTAAGAACAGACCCCAAACTCTCTACTTCAGGCCATACCTAGTGCATTAGAACCTCACTAGCCAAAACCTCTAAAATTGAACTCAAAACCTTCCAAAATCCCTCTATTGACTCGTACCTATTTCCCTATTAGATTTATATTACCTCAAGGTACCAACAAGTCCCAACTGATCATACAACATGTACTAGGTTACAAATTCTCTCCTTAGACTTTTACTTCTAAAACTCACCTATCAAAACCTTCATTTTTGACCAAAAATGACTTATAACTCAATCTAATCCACTTCTTCTCAACATTATAACAAATTTGATACAAGTAATAAACTTCACAACAACAACATTCATGACAATAATCAAGTCCATAAACATAGTTCAACCAAGTACATTCATCCAAACATACTTAATAATAAAACAATTATTTCAAGAACAATCAACATACATTAATCTCACATACTACTAAATATCATTCCATACTTCATAATTCAAATTAAAAGAAAAACATTAGTTTCCTTTACCTTATCAGAAATGCTACCACAACTCTATACAATGTACTACCCTTGCCCAACTCAAGAAACTCTAGAAACACCTACAAACCACATAATAGTGATCAAAGTAAGTCCTTAAAACCACTGATCGACAAAGAGCTGAAAAAAAAAGGGAGAGAACAAGATATGCAAGAAACTCTAGTTATATATGTCTTAAACTAAGAATTAATGAAAAAAGAATAGAAATTTACTTGTTCTATCAAGAAAACTGATGGGTAAAGAATAAAGAGTATAATGTTATTATCACCTAGACACCTCCTGATCGTTAAACAGATGAGTTAGGAGTTAGAAATCTTAAAAAAAAAAGAATATAGAATTTAGAGAAAAAATTCTAAAATATTGATGAATGTTTAGACGAGTTTATAAAATTTTCTTTATATTATTAAATTATTTTAACATTAAAATATTCAATTTTATTATTTAAAAACACCTATTAATTCTAATACAGTTCTTAGATCTAACTTGTATTTTCATAAAAACAAACCAACAATCGTAAGTGAAGAAATAAAATAATACATACTAAAATAATTTAAGAACTCATGTTTTCTTTATCATTCGAATATAAATTAATTAGTGTCTTTAATCTTCTATAAAAGAAAAGAAAATCCAAATTAAGTCTATGGAGATGCTTAAATGGCTGAAAACACATTTTTTTCAGGAGATGGTACTTTGACACAAAAAAAAATATTACTCCCATTTAAGACTAACTTTCATTATCTTTTTTTTTCTCTCTTTTTCTTTGGAAATACAGAAAGATTATTTTTATTAGATAATTTTATCCTGGTAAAAGATTGTCAAATGTTAGTAATATATATCAAATAATTATTTCTTTAACTATGAACTTTCTTACAAGTTAATTGTACCGGGGACAAATTTGTGTTGACAATTATGGGGCTAGCCGCCTGGCTACACATACCTCTATATTTCTTTTTTCTTTCTGTCTTATTTAAATTTTACCATCTTTAACATGTATAATAAATTTATCTGACCGTAATTGTTTTATTTAGTATGATTCACTTTCTGAAAATATATTTAAGTGTTATTTATGTCATTTTTTACCAACTATTTATTTTCCATTATAGTTTTCAGTGCGAAAATAATGATATTTTTTCATTCTATACAAATATTTATTTCTCTTTTAAGATATTTTCTTCCAAGGATGACTGCAACGTCCAAAAAACAAAATATCTCAGTATTTATTTCTACTTTTAGTAGTCTTATTTTTCTCGTGTGCGACCGTTGAATTTCTTTTTGTTTCCCATGTATCATTCTCAGAGGAAATTTTGCTCTAAAATTGAATCACTGTCTCAATCAATCAATCAATTAAGGGAAACATCTTGGTTCGTGCACACTAAAGAAAAGAGTGGCGGCACTGACACTAAAAAAAATAAAATAAATTTATTTTGACAGTTTAAAATAATATATTTTAATTATATTCATATTATTTTTTTAATTTTAAATTATAATATATTATTATATTATTAAAGAAAATGTTAATACTTTTAAGGAGAGTTTCAAACTAACTTCTTTCTTAAGAAAATGAGAATAATTTTAGTGGAGATCTTGAAAGAGATATGCACTTTCACAGAAATTTCTTCCTCCACGAGTTCATTGCTCTATGACCAGTCAACTTTATGCAGAAGAACCTAGATCGAAATTGCTTTTCTCTATTATTCATCACTCAATGGAAGCAGTGACATCATGATTTTATATATCTTATCTTTATATACAAACACACGCAAACACTATTTATTCACAGAGAGATTAGAAAGCTAAGAAAGAGAAATGGCAGATCTATTTGTGAAGCAGGCAAAAGAATATGCAGATGCAAGACCAAGTTACCCTCCACAGCTCTTCCAATTCATTGCTTCAAAGACTCCCTCTCACAACCTTGTTTGGGATGTTGGTACTGGAAGTGGCCAGGCTGCAAAATCTGTATATATATTCACTTTCTTCTCCTTAAATTTCTTCACTTTCTGCATGAATTGTTCACTTTTCTCTATAATTGTTTTTCGTTTTGACCTTAGTTTGTGTTTTCAGTTAGCTGCGATATACGAGAATGTGATAGCCACTGATGCTAGTGCCAAGCAACTTGAATTTGCAGCCAAGATTTCCAATGTGCGATACCAGCACACTCCTTCAACCATGTCAATGGCTGAGCTTGAAAAACTGGTGGCATCTGAGGGAACCGTGGACCTTGTGACCATAGCCCAATCCCTGCACTGGTTTGACTTGGCAACCTTCTACCAACAAGTGAAATGGGTCCTGAAGAAGCCTAATGGAGTGATTGCTGCATGGTGCTACTATTTGCCTAGAGTTTCTGATGAAATAGACACTGTTCTTGATGAATTCTATTCCAGTGAAGTAGGCCCTTATTGGGACCCTGCACGTAAATTGGTTGATAAGCTTTATGGAAGCATTGATTTTCCATTTGAAGCTGTGGAGGGTGCTGATCACACAGGACCATTTGAGTTCGTGACAGAGACTTTGATGGATTTGGATGATTTCTTGACTTACATAAAATCATGGTCAGCGTATCAGACGGCTAAGGAGAAAGGAGTGGAGCTTCTTCCGGAAAATGTAGTTCAAAAGTTCAAGCTTGCTTGGGGAGAAGATGGTAAAAAAGTTGCCAGGTTTCCTATTTATTTGAGGATGGGAAAAGTTGGGGATGCCTAGAAATATGCATACCAGTTACTTCGGGTTGGAAGATGATCTTACTTGTTTGGTAAAATAAAATAATTTAATAATTAATTATTTTCCTTAGTATAAATTTTTATGTAGAATTTGTTTCTATTACTTAGACACATATTCAACAGAGTATTTTTAGATTCTGTTTTTTTTTTAACAATTTCTTACTGTTTTGTTTACTTTAAAATATATTTCAATATTTTTAAATATAAACGTTAATAGTTAACAATAACCTTGTATCATAATTGAATTAAAAAAAACTATAATAATTTTTTATAATTTATAATTATTTAATCACAAATTCCCAGCCCATGCGTAGTGTTTTAATTAATTTATTTATTTAATCGTACAGTTTTTTTTAGAGCAATACTTTTCGAATTCAAAGTAAAGTTTAACTCATCTAATTTGCACATTAAAATTTAATGTAAGATTTGACACTAATTGTTAAAATATTTAATTAAAATAACCCAAAAAATTATTTAGACACTACTTAAAACTTGTCGTTCCTTACCGCACTGAAATTAATTCAAAATTTAAAAATATTTTGTGATCAATTATCTAATATTAATCCCCTCTTGAACGTACTCCAAAAATTTATAAGATTTTTTTTTCACTTAATCATCATTTAAATTTGAAATCAGACAAGCGTATTTGAACATTATTCAATGTGTAAACGCAATATATAATAAAAATATATTTGTCATTTTGTAAGGTTTGTTTGTACTAAAAAGATAGTTCGAAATTCCAAAAATCCCAAACCTATAAATACCATTGGGTATTCAGTTACCGTTTCTGTGGTGTGGACGCCAAAATGGGAAGCCTACTCGAGTCCATCGGAAATTTCTTCACCGGCGGCGAACAGATCCCGTGGTGCGACCGTGACGTCATTGCTGTAATCTACCTTCATTTCGATTTCCTTTCTTCCAACATTCCCTTCTCTTCTTTATGTTTTCAATTCTTGGTTTCTTCATTTTAAAACCCTAGTTTTACAACCAGAAATTCGAATGTGTAAGGATTGATGATTTTTCTAGACGATAATTGGTTTCATTTCAGTGTGTGTTAATTCGTGGCTGATTTGTTTTGAATGAATATCTTATCGGATGGGTCGAATATATGTTTTTTCAGAGACATTTCCTTGAATTGATCTTGGATCTTTATTTTTTTTTCTTTTTTCCTGAAGTGCTTAACCTTTGGTAATTAGATTTTAAAAGGATTTAAATTGAGTAGAAATGGAGGAAATTTTATTGATTATTCTCCGGTTAATCAGTTATGGCGGTGGTGATTGCCGTGGGGATTATGAATACACTGTTTGACTTGTCCCTGTAGGTTGTGGTGAATTGGCTTGGATTTGGTGTAGGAGTGTAGCCTCTGGTGTTATTTGCTTTCCTATTCTCAGTATTGACTATTTACATGTTTTGAAGGGCTGTGAGAGAGAAGTTGCAGAGGCTGCTCGTGGTGACTCTGAGGAGCGGAAGAATGAGAGTATAATGAGGTTGTCGTGGGCTCTTGTTCATTCAAGGCAAAAGGAAGATGTTCAGCGCGGAATAGCCATGCTTGAAAGTACTGTAGATTACAGAATTATACCTTGATCTGCTTTTAAAATGGTTTTAAGTGGTTAATACTTTTTACTTATTCTTTGGCACTAACCATTTATAAACTTGTGATAGAAGTTATATTTTCTGTTTTTACGATGCTTCCAAAATCAGTTGCATGTTTTCAGTTTATATTCTGAAGGCTCTGTAAAGTGCAGCAGTTTAAAAGACATCTTATTAGTTTCTGTTTTTCACTGGTTGAGCTTAATCATCTTATCTGAGTGCCCCATCTCCTTTATCCCTGGATTTCATGAGTCATGACATCTCAAAACTGTAGTGCATAATTAATTTAAAAGTCTTGGTTATTAGCTCCGATTCCTCAGCTCATTATGGCAAAATTAATGAAAGGTCACTCGGCATAAAGCAACCCAATTGTTAGTTATGTGATTATTTTACCAGCCTGATGGATAATTCAAAATAAGCCAAAATATCAAATGCAAGGCTTTTTTTGAATGGTCTCCAGAATCTCTCTGGTGTTGGCACTGGGGTCGTTGTGGCGTTGTGGCGTTGTGGCTTTCTATAGTTATTGTGCAAACTTTAATGTAATATGGTGAACTTCATAAACTATCATTTTCAAGGCAGCTTTTTAACCAAGGCCTTTAAGATATCTCAATTTTCCCATAGCCATTTATGTTCACTCCAAATAAAATCACTGGAAAAGTCGTTGTGGTTTCTTTATTAAAGGACTATGTATTTGGCCTTTTAAATTGCAATTTCTTTTTAATGAAAAAGGATAGCCTTGACCTGCTAATGCTGCTGTGTTCTGGCAATTGCCACCATGGCCACAACCTATTCTACTTTTTCTATTGCTTTTCTAATATATTATTCAGATGTTTGATATTAAAATATTCTGAGCCTGACCTTTATATCCATGGATAAGCTTTTACATCCTTAATTATGATTTGCAGCTTCTTTGGGCAATGATAAAAGTCCTTTGCATCAAAGAGAGAAGTTATATCTTCTGGCTGTTGGTTACTATAGAAGTAATGACTATGGAAGGAGCAGGCAGCTTGTGGAGCAATGCTTGCAGGTTTATGTTTCTCACTTGTAGTCAGTAGTCAGAAACTGATAATCGTACTTTGCCACTTCTGGATTGCCATTTCGTATAATGCCTCATTTTATGGATAGTGGAGAGAATTTGTCATAGTTATTTTTTACAATACCCATTGTCTATGCTGGGAGTTTTTTTTTTTTTTCTTTTTTATAAAAAACTATAGCTGAATTTCATTTCATTTAGCTGATATTTATGGTGTGTTTGGATTTCAGTTGGAACACTCATACCAACTTTCAGTTTCTATTGAAACGACCAACATATGTGACACTTTTTTTTTCAGATTCTGTTAGCAGCAAAATCCATCTCAAACTCTAGTTGAATTAAAAACTTCAATAAGTTTGTCTTTTCCAATTTGAGTTGAATTCAACTAATGTTATAATTGAAATTCTGACACATTTAATCTACCAATAACTTTCGTTTTAAAGTTTTCCATATATAGGTTGGCTCTTTTTTTTTTTCTTGTTAATGTGTTATTTGCAAATCAATGGGTTATATGTCACACGCTGCATACATTTATGTAAAGTTGTCAATTTGGCCAACTTCACAAGGTTTGGCCTTGACCCACATGGGTCGGAACCAAAAAATTTCCATAGGGCCAAAAAGCCCACATAAGATAAAGCATATAGGGCCAAAAGGCCCACACAAGATAAAGCATATAGGGCCAAAATTGTAACAAAAGCTCCTTGGGATAGGGCCAGGGCCAACCCATGGGCTGTTTGTGCAAGATGGCCTTAGGTTAAGATAGACAAATTAGGACCAAGTCAAGTAGTCATTCAGGTTTGGTCCAAGTCAAGTTGTGTCTACCTGAACTCAAGGTTGATAGAGTTCGAGCTGAGTTAGATACACTTCATTCTAAGTTTCATCTAAAGCTCAAGCTAGCACCAAATGAACGACTAGCTGAGTTAAGCCAGGTCGATGGTTGAGCAAAGTTGGTTGAGGTTGAAGGTTGAGATTGAATCAGAAATCAAGTAAAGTTGGCTTTGGCTTAAGATCAACTTTCAACCTGGTATGTGCAGCCAGGCCAAAGGTTGATCCAAGCCTATTAGGCCAATGGTTGAGGCCAATCAATCGGGGTGAAGGTCGTGTTGAGTTGGCTCGAATCGAAGGTCAAGGTGAATCGATCTGGGCTAGCGGGGCAATGATCATGTCGAGCTAGTTAGAGATAAAGGTCGAGGTAAGTTGGTTCGGACGAAAGGTCAATTGAAGTTAGCCCATGTTGATAAATTAAGTCGAGTCAGCCGCATCAAAAGTTAAGCCTAGTTGGTCATGTTAAATAATTGAGTTGAGTTAGCCGAATTGATGTTCAAGCCTAGTCATCTAGGGTCAAGTGGCCAAGGTTGAAGGTTGATCTAAACTTCTCAGGGCTGAAGGTTGAGGCTAGTTAGCCTGGGCTTAAAGTCAAGCTAAGTGGGCTTGGGTTGAAGGTTGAGGTGAATTGACCAGGGTTGTCCGACCTAGGGTAATGGTCAAGGCGAGCAGATTCGGGTCAAAGGTCAAGGGGGTCAACCCGAGTAGAAGTTCGAGGTGAATCGACCTTAGCTGAAGGTCGACTTGCCTAAGTGAATTTTGACAAAAGTTGACTAGTTCCAACTGTTGACCTGAGTTGGCTTGGGCTGAAGGTTGACCTGAGTCAGCCTGGTCGAAGGTCGACCAAATTTAGCCTAGACCAAAAGTTGCCCAAGTGGGCTTGAGCAAAGAATCAAGTCAAGTGACCCAAAGTGTAAGTTGATCCTTGTCGTTTAAGGCTAAAGGTTAAAGCGAGTCGGCCTAGGTCGAAGGTTGACTGAATTGGCTCATAGAGAAGGGTAGAGTTGACTCATGTCAGGTTGAAGGCTTGACCTTTCGGCTTGGGCCGACTTGACTCTATCTTCAGTCTGAGCAAACTCAATTTGACCTTTGGCACGAATTGACTCAACTCTACCTTCAACCCGAGTTGAAGGTCTTGTATTAAGGAGTTAATTAAATTCTTGTTGCACAGCCAAAACCCACTCTAAGAGGAGACTTTGGGTGCTAAGACCTCTTTAGGCTCCATATTTGGTGGACCAATAAAATGGGGGGCTCGTTTAGGGGTAGGTTGGGTCTAGACGATAGACTATAGGTCAAATAGATACCTTTATTATATATTATTTCAGTATTCATCATTAGATTAAATTTTGATCCACTGTACATTATACTTTTGGTAAAAAATCGTAGTCTTTAAAACGATGTGGTAGTACTTTATTGAATATTGAAAGCTGGGAAAGTCTTTATATTTACAATAGGTAAAATTTAAGCTCCATCTAAAGTCTGATCCCCCTAAGGCATATTTGGGATTGATGGGTTTTTCGAAAGAATCACAGAGGAGATGTGAGTCCAGTTTATCTAAGGGATTGACACTAATCCAATAAAATACCTTAAAACAATGAGTTTATGAATTTTCATTTTTATATGGTGATTAACTTTCTTATATTTCTACTCAATGTGACATTTTGACTCACTTGGGTTTCCGAACAAACTTGGACTTCCCAACAAGGATGCTATACATATATCAAGGATGATTCTCTTTCAGCTTTTCTTCTTTAATACCTCTTAATTTCATGGGGCACTCTTGTTCTTGCAGATTGCACCTGATTGGAGGCAGGCACTAGCCCTCAAGAAAATAGTTGAAGATCGAATTGCTAAAGGTAATGACTGACTTGTTTCTTTAGTTTTTACCCCGTCATTTTATCATTAACTAAGGAATTGCAAATGTTTGTTGTATCGATGCAGATGGTGTAATAGGAATTGGCATCACTGCAACTGCTCTGGGACTTATAGTTGGTGGCATTGCTACCGCATTGGCCCGGAGGAATTGAAAATTTTGAGGAAATAATCTCAACCGAAAATGATGTTTTTTTATTTATTTACTTTTCTTCTGGAAACATGTTAAAAGTCAATGGGAAACAATCCTCCGTTGAGAAGTACTGCTTCTACTTTTTTGTTTGTCAAAGGGACTCTGTTCAAATTCTTGGGTACCTAATTCCAAATTACTCTGTTCAAATGAATTCTTTTTCTACAACTGGGAGGATTACACATGCCGTACATGGTAATAACTTTAAGCCACTGGAGCTCTAATCATATATTAGTAGATTTACATCTTGTTTGGATTAAATGATGGAAAATGATGGAGTCCAAAAATAAGAGAAAGAGGTGAGAAATAAATGAAAACGAATGTTGATTTGGATCAACAAATGAAAAGAAATGACAAAAAATATTTTTATTATAATGTTATTTTGTTTGAGTTTATACTATTTAGATGTTTATTTTTTCCGTTATGTGACTTTCATAGTTGGTTATGTAGTATCATAATCGGTTATAACGTGTTTTATTGTGGAAAGAGATTATAAATTTTCAAAAATAATTAATCATACAGTTTATATGATAGATTTATATTACTTCTGCGCTTTCCTTGATGCACCCTGGATTTGAGGCATGCATTCTTTCGCATGAATGTGCACAAAATTTACAGTAAATAGAAAATTTTCTTTAAAATATTAGACAACCTATACTTCGTAAGACAATAGTAATATTAAAATAGATTTAAAGAAAAAAGCAACATCACAATTAGTGAGAACACTTATGAAGCTTAAATAACCAAATTTGGTAATACGTATATTGATTTGCCAACGAAGACAGGTTATTTATGATGCTTAATATTGTTTCTTTAATATGTAACATAAAATAATATCATCGATCCTTGAGCAGATGATAAAAACGAAAAACATCATTATTGCCGCATATTCATAGTTAATATGAACATAGTGAACTCTTGTGCTTTTTTATATATTTCTCCAACATACATACAGGCTCCTTCATGCACTTCTCTTTATTTCTTCCTGCACCCCATAAAACTTTAAATCCCTATTTTACCCTTAAACTGAAAAATCTTAAAATCCAAAATCTTCACTCACCTGTGCCGCCGCACCTTCTTTTCACATTCTCTCTTCAATTTGTTTGTTTCTCATGTACACATTTTCTTTTATGAAACTTCATGAAGTTGAACAATACAAGCCTAGGAAGTACTGAATTATGAGTTAATGGACAAAACAAATGAATTTTAGCTTTGGAAGGTTGAGGTTGCTGCATTCTATTTACAGCTTTAGATTTCATCAATTAGTGCAAAACAAAGAAACAAAATCAAATATGATCTTACTGGAATTTTATGGACTCGCCAATCTATTGTTGCCATGATGATCACTTAGTCGTTCTGGTCTGGATTGTTCAAAGAGAAATCTTCATTGAAGAAGGTTATGAGTGGTAAGCAAGTTTATAGTTCTCTAATATTTTTTTCCTGTACAAGAGATTCTTTCTCGTGTGAAACTTTCAATAATGGTATGGATGTTTCCTTTTGCTTGGGCCAGGTTGAGTTGGACGATTTGGCTCGATATGTCTGATTGCAATATATTGAGTTACTGGTCTTGGGTAGCCTCGATCGGGCCTTGGAACCTAGAGGATCATGTTGGGTTGCTCTCATTGTCCTCAATCTCGTCCAACGAAACTCCCTTGTCCTTATCCCTGATCTCGACCTGGGTAGTTGTTGTGTCCTTAACCTCGTTGATTGTTTCCTTGTTGGATGAATCGAGACATAGCTTCTAAGCGAATCAAATCTTTAATGATATCCTTAAGGTGATGACATTCCTCAATGTTGTGTCCTATTCTCTGATGGTAGGAACACATTTTAGTAGGGTCGTCCTTGGGAGAAGGTTGTTGGGGATCGGGGAGCTGGATAAGCTCTAAGTTGCACACTTCTCTAAGTATGGTATACTTACTCACATTCAGGGGAGTGCAATGTTCATACCAGGTTGTAGTCTCTTGCTCTTCCTAGCCTGGGCGTTGGGCTTTTTTGCTCTCTTCAATTTGTTTTCTTCAATGGCCATGTACTTGGTCGCTCGTTCCCTGAGCTCATCCAGACTTTTTAGGCTCTCCATATAGAGAGAATCTAGGAAGGGTCTAAGTTGTATACCGTATACCAATGAGTGCATGACCACAATCGGGTTGAGATCTGAGATTAGAGTGAATCTTCCTACACCTCCCTCACCTCATCCTGCACCCCCAAATTTACCTATTTACCCTTCATTTAATAAAAAGTCAAAACGGTAATTAATAAATTAAATTTTTTTAACCCCCAACCATTTTTCTAACTCCCAACCACAAGCACAAAAATATTCCTTCTTTATAAACCCTGAGGTCCCTTAGGTGTACTGTTCTTGGTTTTTCACTGTAGCAAGTAATTTTTGGTTTACTACATTGTAATTGTATTGAATTGTAAGATTTGGAGATATAGCGTGACCGCAGGAGGAAGAGGAAGAAGACACTGTGCGCCGGCGAAGGTACGCAACCGCACTTCGAGGTGCGGAAAGACTCAGCCGCACTTCGAAGTGCGTTTTTTATTATGGGGCCGCACTTTGAAGTGCGGTTTGTGATATCTTTTTTTTTTTGCATGCTTTTGTTTAATTTTTTTCTTGTTTTGTTTGTTTGATGCAATTTTTTTATTTAATGTTTTTTTAATTATATTAGTACAATGCTGGGGTGGTGGTCATAGTGCTGGGTTTTGGGAGATTTATATGCTGTGAGCGAGAGAGGAAGAAGACAGTGTGAGGTTTGGGTAGAGGAATTTGGTAACCGCACTTGGAGGTGCGGAAAGCAGTGGCCGCACTTCGAAGTGCGTTTTTCATTTTGTAGCCGCACTTTGAAGTGCGGTTAGTGATATGTAATTTTATTTTTTTTTTATGCATGGTTTTATTTTTGTTTAATTTTTTTTTTGTAGTTAAATTCCTGCTTTTTACATGTTTTTTTATCTTTTTTTTTTATGTTTTTTTTATTATGTTATTATTTTTAATTTAAATTTATAGTTTTATGTTATGATTATTTATTATAAATTTTTTTTTCATGGATTATGGTTAGTCATTACGGAGTGATTAGGGAGTATATTTAGGTTATATGAATTTTTAATAATATTTAGGTTATATGAATTTTTTATTAGGGAGTTTTTTTGAATTTTTTATTTGTAATTTAATAAATCTTTAAATTTTAATATTTATTGTAGGTTATATTTAATTATATGAGATGGATAATTATCCATATTTGGATTCTGAAATAAATTCTTAAAGTAGTACGTTGATAAGCTACGAGCTACCTGTAGTGTCTCAGTAGTACGTTGATAAGCTATAGTGCCCTTTGTGACATCTCGACAGGTTAACATGCCCTGCATCCTGATCACACGCCTCATACCCCCCTAAAATGAAGATAACCAAAAAAAATTATTAAAGTAAACAAGAACCAACGATAATGAAAAAAAATCAAAATCAGTTAGTTTCAAGACATACCAACAATCCTAGCTCAGCCGACCGTCTACGACGAACTGGAGGCACCAACCTCTCATCTGGAATGTCTCGCCTCATGCGCGGTGCAAGACTAGGTCGTTCATCGTCGTTGCCTGGAGTGATGTACGGGTGCGACACCCGCCTAAACCACGTTATGTATCCATCAACACACGCATGTGGTTGATCAGCTTCAATGACACTAGTAATGAGGTGCTCTGCATACCGCAACCAATTTAGATCAATCGTAGGAATGTCTGGCATCGGAAGACTATCAGGTGACCGTGGTATGTTCTGTTGAAAACCAAATTGACGCAACACGCGTTCAGGTAGATGTCGATGAATCATGTCGCCTAATCGGATCCATCCCGAGTACATAATTATGGCAATCAATGGACATGTACGTCTGTGCGAAAGGTATGGATTCCAGATAACTACATCTTAAGTGAGGGCATCCAGAAATGTTCGGCCCTCTGTCAAACTCCAACCCACCCTCGGGGGTATGTATCGTGAAGCACGTGGATCAAGTTATGTGTACCTCTCAGACACTTGCCTCCTTCCCATTGTAGGAAAGTGCTCATATATCCAACTCTACAAAAAAACATTACTTCAATCGTGGGTTTCATTGTCAAACAATATTAAAATAAACTTAGAAGATGGTAATGTACCTGTAGAAGAGTGGAATATCCAGCTATTTGTCTGATCTCATAGAAGCTAGCATCTCCTAGCTGCTCATATGTATGTGCAAGTGCTGCTGCTCCCCAAGCATATCTCGAACAAGCATTCAAGTCTCGCAAGAGAAGGAGATACGATACCTTAATTAGAGTCGCACTCTTATTGGTAAAAATTGTGCATCCAAGCAGATGCAACAAGTATGCCCGAGCAGCACACTCTCAACGCTCCTGCTGGATGCACTCCTGGTAAACCTCGCGTAGCCAGCTGAGCCTAACTTTTGGACCACGTGACTGTTTCATCTCAGCTGAAGCTTTATCGTGGTCCACACCAAGCAGCTCCATGATATGAGATCGAGCCTCATCATACTCTAACTCCTCAACCTCACAAAATTGTCCCATGATGGGTAGGTGGAGCAAATTCATAACGTCATCTAATGTGACAGTCATCTCACCTATCGGTAGGTGGAAAGTATTAGTCTCTATGTGTCACCTCTCCGAAAGGGCAACGATCAATCCATGATCGGCATACTCGTATGAGAGGTTTACTAAACAACCCAACCCCGACATGGAGATATAAGGCTCAATGGCCTCATGATACATTCCAAAATGCTTCAATTTTTTGCCATGGGTGACAACCTTTATCCCCCTTCGATCCTGAATACAAACATAATTATATAAAAAAAATGTAACATTTATTAAACAATTAAAATTTAGATTGATGACTAACCTGACCTTGCCATATGGAAAATGCAACATGCTGGGTATAGTGAGTAAGTAAGGAGGTGTCATGTGGACCTCCTTGGAATCCATCATCTTCAGCTTCGTCTTCATCTTCATCTTCACCTTCACCTTCATGTTCATCTTCATTACAGTCATGCTGCTGCTGAATATCCTCCTCTTCAACGTAATCATCTTGACTATGTCCATGCTGTAATAACTCTTCCTGCTCCTCATTATCATGCTCATGAATAACGTCCACGCGATATTCTTCTACTCGTCTTCTACGAGCAGATGCCATAGGTCGTCTTCTTTCATCTGATGGCTCACTATGAGAGGATGAAGCCTCACCATGATATCCACCTCTAGTTTTAACCATATCTATTAACCAATTATATTATTAACATATTATATACAAAAAAATAATTAATAATGTAATCAAAAATATTCAAACAAATAAATAATAATATAAAAATCTAAAAAAATTACATATATAATAATTAAATTATTACAAAAAATTCCAAATTAATAATTATTATTTATTTCAATAAACAATTTAATTATTATTTTAATTTTAAAAAAAATTAAAAAAATTAAATAAAATTAAATATACGAAAATAAGAGAGTCACCACATAAATACTTTATATTTCTATATTATTTTGATACCTAGTATAAAAAAAATCTTTTTAAGTAGTATAAAAAGCCCATTTTACATTAGTATCTACTACATATTAGTATCTACTACATTAGTATATACTGTGTATAGTGTCAATAACCATTTTAAATTAGTATCTACTAGTATAAAAAAATCATTTTACATTAGTATCTAAATAAAAAACACTTCAATAAGAAAACATTTCAAAAAAAATATAAACAATTCAAAAAAAATATCATAACCATGGCAACAAGAAGAACAGATCAAAAGATTTTTTTCAACCACAGATTCAATTCAAATTCAAATGAAGAAACAGTCAAATTCAAATGAAGAAACAGTGTCAAACTGCATATCACATATATTATCTATATTTAATTAAAAAACTAAGTCTGAAAACGCCATTTTTTAAATCCGTTCTCTGTTTTCTCCTTGCCGCAGATCGAAGTCCGGTTCTGTGCTCCGGTTATACGTTTGTCGCAGATCGAACTGCGGTTTCTACTTACCGCAGTTTGAACTGCGTTAATCCTTGCCGCACTTCCAACTACGGCTTGATCCTTTTCGCACTTCCAACTGCGGCGTGCACCTCCAGCGAGCTCTGATCCGTTCACGACCCACGAACCCAATCACGACCCACGAACCCAACCAAGCACATAACAAGAAACAAATATATTACATGATGGAAGCTACTAACCTGGACGCCAGCGAGGAACGCGAGCAAAGCAGCGTCGGATGCCAGAGACAGAGGAGGACGGAGAGAAAAAAGAGGGAGGAAGGAGGGGGTGTAGGTCTAGGGTTTTACTGAGATGCGGCAGAGGGAGTGAGATGCAGTAGGAGAAGATGAGATGAGGCAGGGAGTGAGATGCGGCAGGGGAAGAAGAAGATGAGTTAAAGTTTTAGGGTTTCAAATTTTATTAACCTTTTTAAACAATTTTTTTCTCTCTCCTTGTTGACTGTGAAAGGGCACAATTGGAATTATAATTTTATTTGGAGGTGCAAGATGAGGGTGGTGAGGTGCAGGGAGAATGACTCCTGAGATTATTATCGTCGTTTTGGTGAACCTATCCATGAATTATCGGAGCGTTTTGCTTTCACCTTGCTCCACTTTTTTTAGGATTGTCGTTGTGGTGGGAATCTTTTTGCGATTAATGAAACGGGCCATAAACAACATGCTTAATGTTTCAAAAGAGTCAATCGAGCACAGGGCTAGCGTATAGTACCAATCTCAAGCCAGTCCGACCAAGGCTGTTGGAAATAACCTATAGAAAACTCGTTCATGGTTACTATGGATGTTAACTTTCATTTAGTAAGCCTTTAGATGTGTTGTCCGGTTGACTTTTCCGTCTTACTTTCGAATATTGATAATGATTCCCTTAGGGATCTAAGCACAGGCCACTTCACTCATGAAAGGATAGAAGTTCCTAACGTGGTCGGTCCTATTTTAAGAATCCTTGGTGTGTATCCGAGCAGCCCGGCGTTCTTGCCGACCTATCTTCCTGTTGGGGTGCCTTGTAGAATCCTAGGACTCCACTGATTTCGCGTTTCGTCTACGATATCTAAATCTATTGGGCTCCCATTTAGAGTGAAAGGAGCATCTATGGGTTTCTTTCCTTCGATGTCAAGTTGAGCTGCTTCAGTTTCCTCAAGTCCGACATCGGTTGCGGTTGAAGTGACGAGATCGTCCTTAGGTTCCTACTGCTCTATGATCGACTGACCTTCTTCGGTCTCCATGAGCCTGGCATTGAGGAGAGTAGTCTTGGATCCTATGTGAACCTCGCCGAGTTGGCGGGCTACAGTCTCGACTTCCTTGTGAATCTTGTTGAACTAGAGTGTTATGGTTTTAGATTTCTTGCGAACCTCCTCGAGTTGGCAGGTTGTGCCTCGTCCGAGAATTGCAGGGGTCCTCTTAGTAGGGTTAGGCTGAGGTCGATGAGATGACCTCTCATTCTTCAAGTCAATCTGCCTCTATTGAAGTTCTTCCAGGTCGATTTTTTGTTGAGCACGTGCTGCCTGCGTTGTTCGTTATGCTGTTGTATATGCGCCTGTAGTTGTTGGTGGAGGGTCGCCACTTGGTTTACTTTCATCTCGTGGGAGATTTGGACAGACCTTGAAGTGGTGACCATAGGGAGGTGAGGGCTGGGGAAACGTTTTACCAGAGCCACACAGTGGATGCCACATGATCTTATTAGAATTTTGAGCATGGATTTGCGAATAAATGGAAAGATCCTAATAGTGACTCTGAGAAAGATTATCTCACTATCAAGTCGGTAAAAAAATGATTGATCTTTATGAGTACAGTGATTATGAAGTGACTACTCCTTGAAAAATACTTATTTTATTTATAGAATCGATGTGAATCGTGAGTTGTGAGCTTATCTTTTTATTAAAATAATATTTACCTTAAATATATAATAATAATGTAATTAAAAATAACAAAATCACCAAACTGCTAATATTAATTATGATATATATAGGTATGATCTAAATAGAAGTAGGTTTGAGCTACTCAGAAGCTTAATAGTTCTTATAGAGTCATGCTCTTTAATATATCAATTTTGCTAGATAGGAACAAAACTAAATCAATCCCTCTTAATCCCCAAATCCACTTCATGTAGATTTTGTGTTTGCAACTCGTTTGTCTGATTCAACCTTGATTTGTCTGGGTTCAAGCTCAAACTCCTACTCATGGCAAATAACCCTTCTAACGTGCTCAACACTTACGCGAAGGGTTTGTTGACGCTGCCAATAACTTATGTATGGTATAAGATTGAAGGAGAAGGGAACTTCGAAGAAGAAGAAAAAAGCTCTTTGGTTACTTAAAGAAACCTTGATGATTGAGTGTTTTGGAAGTATTTCCACATCTGAAAATACTTTATAATAGTTATTTCGGACTATAAAACAGATTTTATCCAACATGTGTTTTGAAATGTATTTAATATTTTTAGAAATATTTATTTTAGAAATTATTTTATATTTCAAATGGGTGTTTTGGAATATTAATATAAGTTCTGAAAAATCCGTTTTAGAAATTTCTTTCTTATATTTTGGGTTGTCTATTTCAAAATATCTTTGTCAAATTAAAAAATATCTTTCAAAACATTCAATCCAAAATAATATTAAAAATAAGATGTAAAGATTTTTATTATATTTTCAATGAGAGATAGTTTGAATAGTACCATTTTTATGGTGTAGGAAGAAAAACACAACATACAAAATAAAAAATCTCATTTTAAGTTAATTAACTAAATCTAGGCTTTCATTCATTTCTCGCTTTCACTTTTAATCATTTAGCCATGTGGGAGTTTCTCCTTACACCTCCAAGTTCATAGTTTTGTCCTTTAGTAAAAAATCATATAAAATAAAAAAAAAATAGGTAAGCGATAATACTACTTACCAAAATGTATTTATTGTGTTCTTTATACTTACTCAACCATGCATCCCCTCTTTTTTCTAGTTTTTCTTTGTATGTATCGAATTTTGAAATTCAGTTTTAAGAAATTCACTAGATTTCAAAATTTAATTTAAAATTTCATCAAATTTAGAAATCTTGTTAAAAAACTTACCGGATTTTGAAATCTAATTAAAAAATTTATTAGATTTCGAAACCCAATATATTTTGAAACCAATATATTTTGAAATCTAGTTTAGTAAATTGTTGGATTTTAAAATCCGATAAATACTCTTACATCCGATAATCACTTCTTCCAAATTTCGAAATCAAGTGAACACTAATATAATATATTTATGTATTTTAATTCATGAATTATTTTTATCATTAATTTGAAAGTAAATAATTTATTATTAATATTTACTATTTATAAATTATTGTATATTTCAAATGGGATGTTTCATTCTAATAATAATTGATCTACTTTCAAATTAATAATATTTTTTTCATGGTACTGTGCACTCTGATAACATGTTTAATAATAATATAAAATTAGAGTTTATACTTTTACTAAATTTTATGTAATTTATGTTCAAGTTCTTTTGACTTATTTTAATTTAAAAAATTGAAACACTAATGGATACACACCGGATTTTTGAAATCCAGTCAAACTCTTAATTAGATTTTGAAATTCATGAAAAGCTTCATCCTATTGTTTCTTCCATCTAGACTATATTAAACATTTACAAACAAATATAACGAAACAAGAATAATTTATTGAGGAAGAGAGGAATAAGACTAAATTTAGTGCAGGAGTAGAGTATATATGAACAAAGCCGCCGAAGGAGACAGGGAGGTACCAATAGGTTTAGGTTAATAAAAAGTGAGTGATGGGATAATCATAGGAGAGAACAAAAAATTACCCTCGTTAGAAAGATAGTTTTTACACTAAGAGAAAGTTTGGAAGTGCATGGAGAAACCTTGAAGGTGCATAAAGAAGCCCCTATGTAAGTATATAGAAACCTTGCCCATTAATAAATTAGTTTCACCACAGTTTATATTAATAGTTTTTTTTTTTAATTTATTTTCTCACGTCACTTTAACTAATTTAGGAAAATAAGCTAAAATGATAACCTTTTATTTTCTATTACTTTTGTTGTTGCTAATTTATTTAAGACATCTTTTTACCTCAGATAATTAAATGTCATTTTATTTTATAAGTTATCATCTAATTTCATCAAACACTTTCAATTTTATAAGTTACTTTACAAGATCAATGTGTTTTTGACTGAACTTGTACGTTTATAAACATTTCACCTAGTTCATAAGGAGTTTTTAGTATAAGTAAATTTATTAGAGACAAAAAAAAAGGCAAGCATCAGAATTGCATACAACACTACCATGTTTGGCTTAACTGCAGCTGAGACATATGTTCTTCATAAATAATACACAGCCAGCTGATGTGGATATATAAAGCTGCTAAGGCATGGTTAACAACAAAATAAATTGTAAGTATAGTGTGTTTATTTCTTAACTTAGAGGCCAGTCTGCAAGGTGTAGGATTGTTATAACCCATTTCTAGAGTTAGGATTTCTTTTTTCTAGTTTTTTCCTAAATATGTCCTTAAAACGGAGAATTGTTGTATAAGAGGGATCCTTTCAAATCTTTTTTAGATATTAATGAAAAAATATTTAGTTTTTCTACATCTTCTACGATCTTCTATCAGAAGTTGTGAGTGAGTGAGTGAGTGAGTGGCATCGTGTGTGCAATGGAGTGAGGCATCTGTGTACCCGAGTGTGTGGAGATCAGAAAGAGATTAACAAGGATACGGTCAACAAAGCATCATCCTAAAAGATGAGATCAGAAATGTCATTTGCAAACACCATTTCACAAAAATGTAAATAAATAAAATAAACGTTTGTGAATGAAGTTGCTCAATGCAGGTTGTTCTTCAAGAAGTTAAGAGAGAGAAATGTCATCACCAAATTTACAGAGTACAGATTCAGAGCGTTAGGATTGATCAACTTATGCAATCATAACCTTAAGCATGATACAACAGTTAAATACTACGAATTCAACCTGCAAAAATACAAAAGAGCACAAGAAACTATCACCACACACATCGATATGTGACATGCATCTGGGTGATTTCACCACTATAGGTAACTTTAACTACTTGGCCCCTCTCAAGTCCATAATATCGTGCAATTGCATCACTCTTTAGCATGCGGGGAAGCTGAAAACACAAAAACTTAATATAAGAGTGCTTGTCTTGGAATATGAAATTTTACATTCATGCAAAAGTTATACTATGATATGTTCTCAACTATTATTATCACGCAATTTCGTCAATCGGTAGCGCATGGAGAAGCTAAGAACTAGAAAACTTAACATTTATGTTCGACTATGAAAATAACACAGAATTTAAGATCCATAGAATAGAATACAATTTGTATATGTTTTATAGAAGAATGAATACAAATATCAGTATTTCATATGGCTAAGCACATTTAATCATAACAAACATGTTTCCATCATTTCAAGAATAAAACTTATATACTATTTTCTGACCTTTGGTTCATTAAATTCATTTTATTTCCTTTTATCATTTATTTTGGCAACGGACTTCTTCAGATCTTTTGATTCCATACGCAGAGGTCAGACACACATCAGCCCTGTCTAAAATGTTCTTGCTGTATCATGAACTTGCAGGGATATCTTAGATAAGTCCTTAAAGATTGAGCAGATCTTAGCACAACACCCTTTCTAAATGCAATGGAGTTTACAACTCAAGGTCATGCATTGGTTTTCACAATTACCGTGACAGAAAGTTTCCATGTTTATCTATATTTGTATTTACTAGAACATGATTAAGTACAACATTATAGCAGGCCACACTACTTGAGAAACCACATCAAAGTAGCACATATCTAGGCATCAATTGAGTCAATTATCAAAGTGTAAAAGTTTAGTTACATATTTCAATGTGAAACCAATGTGATCTCCAACAGAAATTGGTTTCATTGGGTAATGTCAAAATGCAACTTCGTTTTATCTACACATGACTCAATCTAAACTGCACAAGTTCACTGAAGATGCACCATAGAAAAATTAATAACTTAAATAGAAGGGTCCATATCCAGGGCATAGACAATTCAGAAAGACGAGGTTCGTGTCTGAGATAGGCTTTTTCAAATTGTATCAACTGACCTGCTTTTCTTCTATATTGAACTTCTTCAGGAGATTTTTCTTCTGCCTATCAGTCAGCACCTGATGCTTTGGCTTCAACACATGCTTTGTAATATTAACAAGCAAATCTGTGATCTGAACAGCAAGGAAAAAAGATTTACATGGGTTTTTGGGCAAGAAACGAAGTTTTTGTCAGCACAGATAAGAAAATCAGTCAATAAGTTTCATATTAGAGAAAAATGAAATAACAGAGACATCTTTCATGTTATAGGTATTATTCAAAAAATAACTTGGTTATAACAAGTGCAAGTGCTTGGTGGATCACAACTGAAGCAAATATGGGTACAAAGTGAAGCCATTCAGGATGAGATGCCATAGTTACTCAAAATTTGCAAGCATCACTAAACTCAATGTTGCCTCTAGCAAAAAATGGTATGCCAAAGGTAGACAAACTCCCAGTTTATGCATGACAGAATATCAAATATACTTGAAGACTGAACAAACAGGGACTTCAGTACATATATATTCATGCTTGACACACATGTGTTAAATGATCATAACAGTTTAAATAGCACAGCTTTCTATCACATTAAGAAATTTTTAAATGGAGAAGATTGTCTCGCTACATCTGCCATGTAATGATTGGACCTCTCCTACTAATGAACTAAGAAATAGAATCCTGAAGTTTCCAAGCTTCTAATCTGCCTTCAATTAGCCAAGTACTTATAACCTGTTCTCCAACATACTAACCACTTTTAAAACAATTTCTGACTTCAAAGAGTACAAGGAATTATTTTCACTTTCTTCATCTTTCACTTCCACAAAGGAACAATTTCCTGCTGAACCTTATTCTTTACCACTTACATTGTACTGGCCATTTTTAAGTTGCATCTTCATGAAACTATAGACGTGTACTCCAATACAGTATGAACATAGAAATGCAGAAAACGGTGAGAGTGACAAAATTATGACAACATATGAAGTTAGTAAAAAATAATCACGTGAGCACAATTTTTAATTATGAGATAGAATCAATCATTTGAAAGTTAGCATCAGTAAATAAATACTATCATTTATCTATTTATTATAGTACACAGTATTTCCATTTATGTTCATGTAAAATTCATAAAAGTAAAAGAATGTAGTTGAGAGTGTTCAGCTTTCAGAGTGTCCTAGTTAGATTGATAGCAAAAGCATAGGTGAGTTATGATTTGAGAGAAAGCCATGGTTTCTGGTTAAGGAAAAAGCTCTTAGCTTTCAATAAATCAACACGCTGCGAGAAACTGATAGATATCAAGAGAAAGGAGTGAAAATGGGGAGAGAATCAGAGAAACCTCCTGCTGTGAAAACATTAACTGAATGAACTTACTGAAATGTGATGGTTCAGCCACACTTAACAGTTAGGACTTATGCACAAAACTCAATTTACTATCAACTTAACAGCTAGAAAGGCTTTTTTGAAAGAGGGTCACAACCAGAGTCTTGGCAGCAAAGTTAAGGTTTTAGGGGTGTTCACAATCCAATCCCAGCCACAAATTATAGTTGTGCTAAGGTGGCTGCAATTTAAAACCTTGTCCAAAACAGTTAAACTGATAGCTGAGCATAACTGAAGTGAATATTAGTATTATTCAAACACCACGAAACATCTGACATAGGTTTGTTCAACATGGTAATCACAACTATTTTAAGTGCACAGAGGTCAATAAAGAAAATCCGTGTCAACCAATCCTGCTAGAAATACAACATGCAGTTTTATATTATCCACCTAAAGATAGAACAAATAAATCGAAAACCAATCTGTAGAACATTTATGAAAGACATTTGAGATAGAATCACAAACCTGGAAAATTTCAACCTTGAAGGGAAAAAGATCAACGGCTTTCAAGGCCTGGCTAGTAACATGATTCTCCACTATCAATATAAGACCACCCAAAGTGTCTCTATTAACAATCTGCCCCGCAATGTTCCGAATGGCAGTAACTTTCACAGAACCTGGCCCGCAGAAAATGACTAAAATCTGCAATCATCAAGAAACTGATTTTACTACAAATGCAACTGCTCAGTCATTTTCAGGTGTTACCGAGTCCGTCCCTAAACTTCGTTCTGACACAGATAAAAAGATAACTTTTTCTCTGTATACTCAAACATAATTTAAGAGTAGAAAAAAACACCAAGACAAACTCAATTTACAAAAAAAATTGGTAGGAAACATGTATTCACTTTCAGACTTAAACATCAAAACATAAATAACTTCATTAAATCAATAAGACCAACTTAACAAAATGAATTTAATCCAAAATCAATTTTGCTCCAAAAGTCCGGTCAGACAGGGTAAATCAAATGTGTCATGCAGATGAAAAAAAAAAGTGATCAAAAGAAAGAACCCAGAAGATATGACCATTCAGTAAACATTAGTAGATTCTTTACACCTATAAAGTAGTAAAAAACACATTGCCAGTATATAAAAATTGATTTTTTCAGTAGATTTCAGGGGAAGACATTGAAATTGAGGGAGAAAGATAAGAGGGGGCATGTTGGGTGGAGAAGAGATGAAGAAAAGGATACCCTTTTGGAAGGGTTGGTGGCGTGAGTGAGGGAGAGGCGGAGACGGTCAGGGTCAGGGGAATGACCATGCATGTGGCGGAATTGAGAGAGAGAAAGGTCGATTTCGCTGGAGGGAATGGAGTAGCCTCTGTCTCTGAGCATTTCCAAAGTGGTTCTGCGAGACAAGTAGTATCTGTGACTTTCAACGCTGCCATCATCGATGAACTTGCTCAAACACCCTTTCACTTCTTCTTGTTCTTCTCCTTCTCCTCCCACTCTCGCCAATTCGAACCCGTACTCAGCTGCCATCTCTCTCTTACTGTGAATCAAAGTCACTTCGGTTCAAATTTTTCTTTTTAATTCACTGCTGATTGCGAGCATTAAATTAAAACAGACATATTCATTTTCATATTTCAATTTTTTGATGAATCTATTTATGAGATAATAAAAATATGAAAATTTATATAAAAAAAAAACTTATATCAGTACCAGTATAACTTTTAAATGTACAGAATACTGTTGAAAGCCCATATATTATGTATTCACTTTTATTTCATGTAAGAGAAGACCCAACACAACATCTTCTCTTAATAAATTGTCATAAATTGTTCAACCACAATTCAATATACAAAATTATTAATTTTTTTTTGTCATATTGATGTGAAATTTTAGTATTAATATATTTTAAAAATATACATATTATAAATGCAATAATTCTGTCAATAAACTGTAATGGTTACAATAATAATAATAATAAGTAATATTATCATATTCCTTTTTTCAATATAATGTGATTTTGTCAGATAAATTTATATAAGAAAAGTAAGAATGTCAATCCACTGAATTGAACAATTGATGAGAATAATTGTATAATTAATTAAATAAAAATGTTATAAGATTAATATGGAGGTAATATATATATATATATATATATATATATATATATATATATATATATATATATATTAGATACAATACTAGGATATCCAAAAATGAAAAGATCTTGAAGTTGTTAATACTTTTATAAAGGACCTGGAAAAGAAAGATAAATTTCTTATTTATCAATAATATTCACAAAGAGGTATTAATTAATTAATTTAATGATCAATGAAGATATTATGTAAGTACGTGAAGTAGTTGAAAGTGGTAAAGAATATATTGGACATGAATTCCGTGAAAGATGATAAATGGATCATTATAAGATAACGGTATAATTACTTTAGATTTTATCTATATATGGAATTCATTATTTGTTATTTTAGGTTGCAGAAACAACTTTGTACTGATACCTTAAAATGGTCAAATAACTTTATGATTTATTTTACAAGTTTTTGACTTATCTTTACAATGATTTTTTTCCCATTCATATCTATTGTTATTTATTTTCTATTTGGATTTACATTTTCAAAGGATTGGAGTTTTTACTTCAAAAATTCCTAAAATTTGTTTACATAAATTGATATGCTAAATTGAAGGTTATTGGAATAAATTTTTTACTTTGAGAATCATTTGAATCTTAACATAAAGTTTGTAGCTTCTGAGGTTGGATCCAAGTAAAAGATTTATGATGAAAAATAAAAATGCCATTGTTGATGGAGCAAAGAAAAGAGGTTAAATGGAAAAGAAATAATGTTCTAGCTCAAATTATTGGTTTATGCGACCTAGTTCAAATAAAGTTTTGTATGGGATTACAAGAAAAGAAATCAGTGATACAAATTTTTTTAAGTTTTACATCTAAAAGTTACTAGGAAAATTAAAGAACAAAATTGAAAGAGTGTTAAAAGTCATATTTATTGGGATGATTATGTTGAATGAGTTTCAGCGTAGTTTGGTTATTAGAAAAAACAAAATTATATAACGAGGATATATATTAATTTTAAAGATTTAAATATAGTTAATTGATATGTTAATGTTGATAGTAAATTAAGTTTCTAATATGGATATTATAGATATAATCATTGTTATATATATATATATATATATATATATATATATATATATATATATATATATATATATATATATATAAAATATGGAAAGTGAGTACATAATTAAATCAAAAGTTTGTTTATAAGATAATGTATAATATATAGTTTTTTAAATATAAATTTATTAACTTATCTCTTAAAAAAGAGAAATGAATAAACTAATATACTGTGCACACATGTGCATATTATCTTCTATTTTCGTGAAATACAAAATTATTGTAGATAGATAATAACATCACAAATAAAACCTAAAAGATAAGCTTGATTTAAATCTTATAAATTTTAAATAAAAAAGAGAACATATAAACAATTTATATAATATCTATATAATTTTAACAAATCATGAAATAAAGGTTCTCACAGTCAAATCATATACAAAAAAAAAATTACATACATTTTGAAGATCAATGTATTAACTATTATTCTTAGCATTGCTCAATTACTCATGTTTCTCAAAAGCTATAGTTTTAATGTATACATAATTGCTTTCTTTTTCACTTTGCATAACAATAAATTCTATACCTCATGAGTTTGACTATTGTCGATTCTTTATATATGAACATCTATCAACTTTTACAACTAATTATTTTTATTTATATAATTTCAATAATTAGTAGAGATATAATAATCTCATTTTAGTCCTTATTATTAGTACACCCCATGTTGTATCACACATGGTCATTTCTATTCAATTAAAATAAAATAATACAACTATTTTCTCCTTCCACATCATTCATATTAAATTAAATCTTAAGCTTTCTTACTTGTAAATTATATTAGAAAGTGAGTTTTAAACCTAACTCAACCCCACAAAACCGGCTTGTAAGGTGAGGTTTGCATCTCACTTATATATTATAATTTAGCCTAATCTCTAGTCGATATGGGACTTCCAACAAATTATACACTCTCACTCATCGAGCCATTTACTCGCCTAAGTTCGTGCTTGCTGGCAGTGTACACTAGCCCATTTGTCAAGGTATTCACTCAATTCCAATTGAAACATACATAATTTTACTTATCAAATAGCTTTAGACAAGTGAAATCATATACAACCATTTCACAAAGATTAGTAAGGCATATAACTCAACTTACATATGAAATCATCAATTCCAATAAGGTAATGCATACATGAAATTTATCATTCTAAACATATTTCACAATCCAATTCACCATAATTCAAAATCACATAATTCACAATTCATTAGTACAATTAAAGTTTAAAACGAACTTCCCTTACTTGTTGTAGAAAACCTTTTTCTCTCATAGATGGTCCTAAGCTCTATATTTCACAAATGTTCTAAAAACATTAAAAAAAAAGCTTAGATTAATGATCCGAGCATGTCCTTAGAATTAAAATAGAACAAGATTCCTAAAGAATTTTCTAAGATCACATGCAAGATGAAGAATACTACATGCATATAGATCAAACCTTAACTTAAAAATAGGGCATAAATTGAACTTACTTTACTTGATAAATTGATTGGTTAGGTGTATTCCCCAAGGTATATGCTCTGATCTTGAAAGATATGAAAGATGAGGTTAGAAATTCATAGAGAAGATAGAAAAGTCATAAAGGAAAGGGTTCTAAAGAGACAAAGACTTTTATAAAATGAATTTATTTCTATTAGAATACTATTTATACATAACCTCATCTTATAAAACATATCTTTTACTCTTAACCATTTTCTAGATTCTTACATATTGTAGAAACTGCGCAGCGGAATGATTAGAGCGTAGCACAAAACCAATAAGGGGTGAATTGGTTCAAGTTAAAAATCACTTTACTTTGAACATATTTTTGCTTTTAAAAATTTCTTAGATAAAACTAAAATTCATGTGGTTCAAAAGCAAATAAGTAAAGTAGAGTAGGAAGAAGAAGAATTACACAAGTAATTTTAATACTAGTTCGAATCAAAAGATTCTACATCTAGTTGTTAATCTCTCTAAAAGAGAGATTAACTTTTCCACTAAATGTAAACAAAATTTACAAAATGATAACAAGAATAAGATTATAAAACATCTCTCTTAAGAGATAAGAGATGACTAACACTTTTCTTTGACACACAAAAAAAATGAAAAACTTGATTCTGCTTAGTAGAAAAACACCTCCAACTTAGATAATTCTATGTACTCTCCAAAAGTTTAAGTTGTTTTTATGAACTATAAAACATAGTATTTATAACCGAAGGTTTGAGCTATGTCAAAATCTAAACAGACAGCTCTCAACTGTTAGTGATAAACAATTATCTCAAGTGATAATCGACTATCTCAAGTGATAATCGATTATCTCAGGTTGTTAAAAAGAGTTTCATTTCGAGGATAATCGATTATCCCAAGTGATAATCGATTATTTGTAAACATTGATAATGCATGCTTTCGATGATAATTGATTATCCCGAATGATAATAGATTATTGTTGAACCAAAGTGTTTTCTTAATTTTGTCGTGATAATTGATTATCCTAAGTGATAATCGATTATTACCATAAGCATTCTATACTAAAAAGTAGATACAAGACTTCTTTAAGTTACAATTGAAAATCTAAAGCTATTACAATGAAATCTACAACAAAAAACTTTAACATAAACTCTTCGAGTCATATAATTTATTATTCAAGTCTGTAAGTGCATTATCATCAAAATCTCTCTAGGCTTCAATCCATCTTATTGGTAACAATATTGATATTGAGAATTTATAAATGATTAATCATTTAAGATTAAAAAATGTTACTAAACATAAATGAAAAATGAATTCATGTTTTTGTTATATAATGAAAGATCATCGATGTGCAATTATACTAGAATCCAAGTACCAAGAAGTGTTATCCTCTATACCAACACTTATGTAAGCCATCAACATCTTCAAAATCAAAAGTTTCTTCTTGAGCCAGATGAGCTTGTGATGGCCTTTTTGGTATGCTTTTGGCACTTTCTCCATCCCAAAAGTCCCGTGCAAAGTGACTAAACCTTTGATAGTTGTAACACTTGACTTTCTTCTTGTCAAACTTATTTTCTTTCCCTTCACCAGAACCTTGTTTTTGTCCTTTGTTCTTGGTAGTATCTCTGACTCATACTTCTTTTTCGATTTGGAGCCTTTCTTGAAGTTCTTCTTTGATTTTCCTCCAACTTGAAGAGTAGCTTGTTCTTGAACATGTCTCCACTCATTTATGCGGAACTCATGTGCTTCGAGTAAGTGTTGTAACTCTTCACCTCCATGGCGTTAAGATCTCTAGTCTCCTAAATTACAACCACCACATGATCAAATAGCGGAGGTAAAGTTCTTAAAATTTCATCTCACATGATCAAATAGAGGTAAAGTTCATAAAATTTCATCTAGAACATGTTGGTTTATCATGTTATCCTTGCAAGCCCTCGTGGCACTCACATGTTATATTTTATCAAAATATTGTAATATAGCTTCATTTTCATCCATAACCATAAACTCAAACTGTTTACATGAGGTTTGAAGTTTTACCTTTTTGTTTTTATCACTATTTAGGTCTTTATCAAAATCTTCCAAGCCTCCTTGATAATAGCAACTTTCGAGATTTTGTTGAAAACTTTTGCATTGACACATTGATAAATGATGAATCTTGCTTTGCTATCCATCTTTTGTTGTGTTATAATTTCTCTTCTTCAGCTACATTGTAAAATCCAAAAATGACTAGCATCTTAATGATTCCATCGAATCCTATCCTACCCTGCCTTCTTGACCAACTTGGGATGTCTTGCTATTTTCTTGTTCACAACAAGAGAGTGTCCCTCTCAATCTTGAAACACACCCTTACTATTTCACACACAACTCTTGGTCTTATTTGTGTAGGTATCAGAGGCTTTATAACAACACTAATATGCAATACTCATGTTTCAAAAAGTTTGCCCAACTTTGAATTATTTGTAACTCTAATACCATATAAAAATATATACTAGCCAGAAAATAAAAGAAAGAAGGCCACTCATCTCATTAATATGAAAGCTACATTATGACAATTTATATACAAAAGAAATATCAAAACAACTATTACACATAAAGAGAAATAACGGTAATATTTGAATTTTGCTTAATTCCTAACAAACTTTCTGTAAACTGGTTTAATAATTTATTTATTTATTTCAGTTAGAGGAGTAACTCAATGTACTTTTATATATAAGAACAAGAAATAATCCTAAGAAAATATTTTTAAACTTTTAATAATAGATTTGAAATGCTAAAATCATAATTTTAAAATTTAAAGCACTAAAGTTATATATTTTATTGTAAACGCTAAAACTGAATTGATCTCAAACTTCAAGATTAAAAACATAACTAAAATTAATTTTTTTTTCTTTGTTTCTGTCATTAATTAAATTTAACTCACTTTATAAATTCTAAAAATCAAAGTCTTGATTCGTATACTTTTTTCTTAAAATACAAACTTTAAGGCCTATTATATACATATATTTGGAAAAACTTGTAAATATGTGCATAAAAATTAAATATCTCAAACACTTTTTTTATTTTATTATTATATATATATATATTACCGACAAAAAAATCTAGTGATTCAGAAATTAAAATTTCTTTTAAGAAAATCATATAAAAATTATAAAAATATATTTTAACAGATCTATAATATAATGAGATTTCTATTTCCTGTACATAAATTGCATTTTTATTTTAGCTTTAATATTTTTTTAAATCACAATATAAAATATATAGTAAAGAAGATCAATAGAAAAAACTAGCTAATTCTTTTTCGTCTAAGTTAAAAATGCCATGTTATTGTATACACAGTTAATTTATAAACACTAAAATGTTTAACTTTATGATTTATTTTTTTATGATTACATATTTTAATACATGTATAATAAATACTATATTTGATCATCTCGTTTTGACATACTAAATAAAATTAAATAAAATAATAAATAATAAATTATATCTAAAAAGAAAATAAGACATAATAATAAAAATTCGAAAATATAGCCCTCATATTTCCACATTCTTAATAATTTTATTTCCTTTTGATAATTTTTACCCGTCTTAAACTTATCATCATTTGAAAAAGAAAGTCTTAGTATTTCAGAAATTACCACATATGCTTGCACAGTGTGATAAACAGTAAGAACTTCTAACATACAAGTTTTCTAGAAGTTTGCAATTCTTCCACTTTCATAACGGAGAGACTGTTAGAGTCACCGGGCTGTTACCACTTCATAATTATAATTGGGAATCACCTGCTCCATTGACTTTCATTCTAAAAGAAAAGTTGAGTGAGATTAACAAAATTACCATGGAGTATCTAGTTACCGACAACATGCGACAGTAAATAGTTGTCATTCACATCTTGGTTCTCCCAAAGAGACGCTGCCTTTGAATTCCTCTGCACCTCGTTGGGACCACCACTTCATGATTTATGGGTGCAGTCCATAGGCCCAAGCCCAGTAAGATACACTCATTCTTTTCTATTTTAAAAGTAAAACTTTTGGATTTAAGAAAAAACTCTTCCAAGTTCTACAGTGTAATAAAAAAGTTTCACATTTTATGTACACTTCTTGATAGGGAATTAGAATTTTCAATGGTTAACTCAATGAACAAACTTTGCTGTTATTTTCTACCAACGTCTTCTTTATACATTTGCATTCATTAATTTAATTGCGTTGTTGGAAAGTTTGTTTTTTTAAGAAAAGAGTGAGTAACAAGTTAAGTTTCTTTTACCAATAGGGTGAGAGTAAAGAATGACAATCCACTAATCAACCAAAGGAATCCAAGAAGTATGACAAAGTAGAAGAAAATATATTCAGAGGAATATTTCAAAAGATGAATCCAAAAGCTTTACTTTTCAATTAACAGTTAAATTTGTATTAAATAAATTATTATAACTTTATATTTTATTCTCTAAAATATTGTGTTTAACTTTTATCAATCCTTGTCATAGTGTGTTATTGTCTTCTCATTTCTTACTCCAATATCCGCTGAGAAGAGTGATTTTTACTTCAAAGTTAAATTTTAATGTTTTAAGAAAGTCATATGGTTTAAAATAATTTTGCATCAAAAAATAATTTTTTATTACAGTACAAGTTGCATTTGGGAAATATTTATTTATTGCAAAATTTATTATAGTATAATTTATATGCTTAAATTCTTATAAAGTTCAACTTGCCTCCTTCATAATTAGAAACACAAGGAATCTTTTCTTCTGCACACTTTTACCAAGAGCTGGTGTTTCTCTTTTTATGTGACAGACTTATACTTGTGCCAGGACATTTTCTTTACTCTAGGGAAAACATACTTACCTTTTGATCATGAAATCATATGTAGGTGAATTTTCACCAACATTCGTTAATCTTACATACGTGAGCAATGTCAGTCTCAGTCTCACAGGTGAACATTGATTGATTTACACATCATTAAGATGATCTTGTAAAGAACTTCATGCACATGATATGTGAAAAGGACAATGTCTCATACTATTTAAGATATACTTAAACACTGATGCTATGTAGCACTATTATGAAAGGGTGAATGTCACACTGTTGTAGTAAAAATGTCTAGTTATAGTTTCAAACAAGATATTTCAATAAGCTAGCTAATGTGCAGTAAATTATTTTCTCAGATTCATCAAAACAGAAGATCATTGTTCCAAACACAAACAATGCCGTGAACGTGAAGATTGTACTATTGCAGCAAGATGGGTCAGTCTTATGAAATCAACCCTGTGGTAAAATAGCCTATTTTAGCTGAAACTGACAAAGCACAAACACTGAGAGACAACTCCAAAACCAGTAACCCCCACATATTGCACCTTCTGTTTGTATCTGCTGAAAACCATGGGGCACAATTGTGGTGGTTCAACACCTTGTAGTTTGTTCTGCCATTTTCACTGTTGAGAACAGTGACCTTCTACTTGCTAGCTTCCTTGATAATTGCATATTATGCCATAAAAAAACAAAAACAAGCAACGCAGCTTCATAGATAAGACACTTGAAATTAGAAATTAAGCATGTACTCATAACCTTGTCAGTTTTATTTTCTGCTGTTCAGAGGGTAATGAACACTAATAAAGCAAAGTCTGACATAAAACAAATAACAACTGGGAGTACTGACTAAAAACAAAGGACGAAACTTAAAGGTGCATTCTTGGTGGTTGTCAATTCCACCCCAATGAACGAACAAACGCAGCACCAACATGATCAACTTGGGTATGCTTGTGATCAAGAATTGCTTTTCTGTGTAGAACATATGCTGAGAGAGTTCAACATCTTAAAAAATGGATTTTGATACAAAAATAGTCTCGGTGAATCTGATATACCTGATTCACAGGACTAATTGCCATCAATCATGTACAGCAACCTGGGCATCTTATCAAGCCATTCTCATTGCAATCAGGACACCTTCTCAACCCTCCTTCTTGATGTTCAAACACCTTCCTGCTACCATTGCAATTGGGGCATGGAACAAACCTGGCATCACCACAGTTGTCACAGACAAAGCCAGGCTCCTGGGTGGGGAATCCTTCCAACAGCCTTGCTAATTCTCCAGACTCATTCATATGCTTCATCTCATCAGCATTTCCCACATATTTCCCTCTGATAAAGACCTGAGGCAAGGTCACTGCCTTGCCACCAAGAGCATCCTGCAACTCCTTCCTATAGGATGAATCCATTGAGATGTCCCTCTCATCAACCGCAACTCTGAAGCCCCTCAGAATCATCCTAACTGAACAACAATCCTCATAGGTCTTCCGGATCCCTCTCAAACTAGTACAATAAAGCACTATTCTGTCCTCAGTGCCAGGCAAACGGCACAAATTATTCTTACAAAATGAAAAAGAAGGAGAAAATACCAAAGGGCTAGACCCCATTGACCTGATATCTCTAGGTAGAGTGTTTCTACCAAGTTGCCTCGATGATAATGCTCTCCTGTAACTCCAAGCCACACTTGGATCCAACTTAGCAAGCAATGCTTCCTCAGATAAATGCTGCCAAAGTGGCTTCTTGGTTGATGCTGGAGAGGAAGAGTTTTCCGTTACTGTTTGTGAAGTTTTCAGTGACTCAAAGGAATCAAGAAGTTTCTTCCTTGCAGACCCATCAAATGTTGTGTACCTGCATGAACTTGGCTTGTCTAAAGTAGAAGTGTTAGGAGGCTTCATAACTCCTTCTTGTCGCTCCTCTTCTTCTTCATCCAAGCCATCCATGAGTTCCCAAGTGTTGATGACCGAGTCTGGGGAGAGTGAGTGTTCTATCTCAGTTTGGTTTGAGGTTTTGGTGAGGTGGGGTTGGTTTTTTGGGGTAAAGTTGGGGTCTTTTTGGTCAATGAGAAGAAGGGAGCCATAGGTGGTGGAGGTGAGGGAGACAAGGTGGTGTGTGTCGCCCTTTTTGATGGGAGGGTGATGGACAAGAGGCATTGGGAGAGAAAGGGCTCTTCTTCTAACCGGGGGTGAAGAATTGTTGGAGTTAACGTGTGAAGCAGAAGAGGAAGAGAAAGAAGAAGAAGCAAGAGAAGCAGAAGGAGAGGGATCCTGATCTGGATTACTGTTGGCCACTATGGTGATGGTTCTTGAGGCTGAGCAACCCATGATTTCACAACGAACAAGGTGACGTGCCTTCCTTGCCTTTGCTTAATTGGTCTGCTTCCTCTCTCAAAAAAACACTTTCTATTTTTTCCTTCCCTCCTCACTCCAAACTTTTTGGCTTGTAAAAGTCTTTTTTGGAAGACCTTTGTGAAATAATGATTGTCCTATAGTAGAGATAGAGAGAGAGAGTGTCTTTTGGAGGCTTAGATTAGATGCAAAGGAAGTACATAGGGGAGGTATACTGTGGTGAGAGGTGGTAGAACGGTGCTTTCAAGTAGGTTGGAGGGGGAAGTTGACGAGCATCAATGCTGTGTACAATTGGGAGCATCCGATAGCAGTTAGGACCATTGTTTTTAAATTACTGATAAAGAATTGGTGAGGGACCATTTGTTTTAAGGACATAAGAAAGTGGTAAAAAAAGGGACACTGATCATTGGAAGATTCCTCTGTGTAATTTTGTAGGGTATACATTTTCGTATCAAAGTACTAAAGTTAAACTCTTTTTAGTATTGTAATCTATTTTCACATGTAAAAACAGAGTATTTGACTTTCCAGAACATGGTTAAATTGGATCTCCCAACCTCCCTTCCCAGCTCCTGTTTTTCAAATGTAACATTAAATCTAGCAACATCTTTTTGTTCAGTTTGAAAGTTTTAATAATGTGCATCGTTATTTGCAACTACCCAGCATTTAAATTCCTTTGAATTGTTGCAGAAAAAAAGAGGAAAAAGCGAAACCGACAAATGAATGGAACTTGAATCATTGGATTTTAGTAAAGATTTGTTTCCCCTAGTTAATAATTTAAAAAAAAAAACGCTGGTTCTGGCTAAAGTTGTATGTTTCTTAGGAGGAAATAGACAAATATAATAAATAACCAGTGATGTAGTCTAAAAGAAAGAAAAATTACATTACTGTTGAGTGTAATCACAAATCTATTGTACCTTTTGATATTGGGTATACTTCGCTTGTTATATGAATATAGTAAAATCATGCTCAGGTCCCATGTGAAGTGCTACATATTTCTTAATTTAATGCATGAACGAGTCACTATCAAGTGAAGAGAATCATAAAATATTCATCGGTGCTTAAATAAACAAGCTGTATATTATTATATTCATCAGCAGTTATTTTCATAGGTAGAGAAGATTGATTTGGTTGGACACATCTAACTTCTGCTGCTGAAACAAAAAAAATAAAAAATCAAATTATAGAACTGATGATAGTGCTGGCAGTTAGAAGTTTCACCTTCAAAACCAATACATGATCACCAAGTCAATACAAGCAACCCAAAGGTTGGCCCGTTTAAAAGCTTAGGACCAAGGATTTCATAATCAGTCTTTTTCCTTTTCAACTTGAAGTTAATTTTTAATGAATTTCATGTTTTAAAACCAGGCCTGCTCAATTTTGTTTACTTTTAAATTTAGATAAAAAAAGTAAGAGTTCTTAATCTGTACAATTATTTATTTTTGAAATATTTTTGTTTTGATCGTATGTGATATTAAGATTGACAAAGTATGTCTATATATGATAGGAAGGTCGGTCATGTTTGATGACATAGCTAAAGTGGAATATGGACTAAAATAAACCCATTTAATGAATGAGGAGGGAATCATACATCTTTTATATGGATATATGAAAATGCATCACCAAAAAGAGAAAGAAGGGAGATGAAACAATGATGTTGATTTCTTCAGTAGCTAGAAAGGGGAGAAAATAGTTGAATGGTGATTGATACACAATCAGAAGATGCATGTCACTTATTTTCTGATACAAAAAAGGTGTGAAGGGAATAATGGAAAAAAAAAGAAAAAATATTTTCTACTTATTTTCATTTTCCTGGGAAAGGGTTTACCTTGTTGAGTGGTGGCAGCTATGAATGTGTCAAAGAATAGCTAAATTTGATGATAGATAAATGAGATAAAGGGATAAGATGATAACTGAGCCAGCTGTCATAATTAGTCATAACTATCAGTCAAAGTCCTTCTGCTTACACTTCTCATCCAATTAATAGTGAATGATAATAGTATTCATTAGCATGTAGGTTCCTTATTATAATCATCAACCATTAACATCATCAAAGCATATTGCTGGGTAAATCACATGTCATTTTAAAGGATTATTGGCTAGTTAATATCTAAATTGATGTTGTTATAAGTATTAACTGATAGAAAAAGTTAGTTAAAATATATGTTGCTACCTTTTTTCTAGACAGATCTAAAACGCTTGTTAGCCATAGATATTGTGTCATAAAGTGTAGAGGTACACCTTATGAAAAATGAAAGTTAAAATTGTGATAGAACATACATCAATGATTATAACCTGATACTACAATGTTTAAAGTAACAGGACATCCTTTGCACAAAGCAAATGCTTTTAGGCTAATGACAAAGTTGCTACCTGGCGTGGTAAGAAATGATGGAAGCAAACTGAAAAAATTTGAAGGAAATTGGCATTATTTCAACCTCAAAATAGATTGAAACAGACATTTCATAACTAAGGACCACATGGTAGCCAACCGGGGCAGGTGACACCGAGACCACAGGCCACAACTCCATTGTTCCCATGCGGCTCTTAGTTGCTAAAGTAGCTGTCTCATCTACTTTGTTGCTTTACTCATAACCCTTTTCAAATTTCGAAAGAAAGGTTCTAAAGTTACTACCTTCTTTGTATGGTCTAGAAAATGTTCAGCATGTGTTATTTGCCCGGTTATGTTAGTTGTCATCTGTAGTAGCTTTCAGATCACTAGTAAACTTCGAAAACAAAAGGGGGGACAGAGAAAATGCCTTTAGACTAGTATCTATCTACATTGTATTTCATCTCAGAGACATTAATACAAACCTTGCTGAAATTGAAGATTGATCTTTATGGTACACTAGCAGAACTTCTGTAAGCTAAAATAAAGTAGTGCTATTCTGCAAAAATAAATTGCTGGTACTCATGAGCTATTTTGGGAAATTAGCAAACCTCAATAGCAATCCTATTACATAGTAACACAACTAAATCCGTTAGGCATTCAGGATATGTCATGACACTGATGAACCTGAGCAGACATGGCAGAGTTCTTTCATAGATTCCAAACTATCTGGTAAAATTATTAACCTTGACAGAGCATGAGTTTTCAATGAGCCAATCTGGCAGAGCTATTAATTTTGACAGCCCTTAAATTGATGTTTGGACAACTACTCAAGATTGTCAAGGTATTCTGCTAAAAGTTAAATATGGTCCAGTTATTGACATGCAGTCTTTAAATTGAAAAGGGATCTTAATTGGTGCATGCTGTCAGACTGAAGGGCGAGATTATTACAATACACAATAGCAGAATATTGAAATGAATTTCCTACTCCTCCATACACATTTTAGAAAAGTTTATCTTGATGACAAAACGTGAGTGCATAATTTACTGACATTTCTAATGCTCCAATCTTCACAACCAATACAGCAGTAAGTAATTTTATCTCGCATTCCATTTGAATATGGAAAAGGGTTGTAATATTTTGAAATCCTAATACATTGCACCCCTTTTACTTTTTTACCTTTTGTCCTTAGTTTTTTTCTGATTTATTGCAGTTTGCTTTATGATACAGCAAAATTGCATATCGTCTTAGAGATTATACTCCATTTGTACAGTTTCAAAAAATAGACTACTGCGTCCTATCTATCCTTTCCCCTCTTAACACGTCATAGATTTGGGAGCGACTAAAGAAACAATATTGCAGCCATTGTAGGAGAAAATAAATAAAATTCTTCGAAATAATTAGTTACCTTCAAGTTTGGTCCTTTTCTGCTGTATTTAATATTATCTAGGGTATACAAACATGGCCTAACTAATGAAATGTGTATCAAATTACCAATAACAAAAGTCAGCAGAATGAACCACTTTATACATTTTGGTGAGAAGCACATCACATGGTAAAGTGGGCTGAACCACACCAAAGAAACAGAAAGAGCAATGACAAAGGTTCATGCTGCTTTCGATTTCATGTGGGCTTATATGCCTGAAAAGTTGAACCTCCTTTTCCTCCCCAAATTTTCAAAATACCTTTACCACATTCATTAGTTTCAATATCAGAAAAATTACGATTGGTTCTTGCACGTCTCATCTGTACTCTTGACTTTCTACGTGACAATGTTTGAGGATTTGTTCTGCTTTCTAAATAAGAAGTACAAAGCCAATCAAACAAGGGTACATTTGCAGAACATCCAGTCTATAACATTTTTCTTCATTTTCTTCTTGCAGTGTAATGTGGAACACAAGAAAAGCGGTTCTGCAAATTCAATTTCAAGTAACAATGAATGAAATGCAAATTTTTCTGATTTTCTTCTCCGAAGAATGAAATCCTACAAACTGCCTCGTTAAGTGGACCACCAGTTAAGCTTTAAAAACGAAAGAGAGGACACAAAATATCTTAAAGAGCGCTCTATTAGATTAACAACTTTATTGGATACTTTAAGAATAGTTCAACGTATCTCTACATTGTATGACTTTTAGTTTTGAAATTTCATGAAAAATAACAAATCTACCTCCCTAAATAATCAAACCTATTTAAGTTAAAAAGAAGCAAAAAGATCAGGGGGCTATATTTACCAACAGTCATCCAACAGAAATTTCTTTTACTTTACAAGAACTATATCTTTTGAGCAATATACATTTAGGAAAACTCAAAGAAGATATGTCATGAACAAATGATTTAATTTTTTAGATAATATGACAGTTATTACACAAAAATGTATATGAACATATATTGTGCCGAGCCAATGCTCCAACCTAGAGAGCAGACTATTCAGATAAACTTGTACTTCTATTTCTTAAATTCTGAAAGTGTTATATATCTCCTATTTCTTAAGAAGACACGTCAGTCGTGTCCTGCCAAACCAGAGCCAGTAATACCATATGGGGAGCAATTCATTCAAAAGTATCTCAACATATGAACAAGGAATTATTCTGTAGATTAATCTCCAGAAATACATTTCTTGTGGCATAGAAAACATGTAGTTCTATTCGTACACAGCCAGGTTTAGATCCACGACCAAAAACAAAGAAACTCAAAGATGAGCTTAAGAAATACAAATACCGGTCATTCTGTACAAAGGTTAAGGTTCATCTCAGGAAACGAGGCAATACACATACTACGACACATAATCCCTTCCCGCCCATCTCTCCTCGTACTTTCCAAATGAGTGGGTAGATGCAGGTATCCCAGTCAAGTGAAAGGGATCAGGTTTAATACCATATCTATGAGTGGTCTATGCTCAAGAATATCATCATGATTTTTCACAAAATCCGGTATTTCTATCTCTCCTTTCTTTATATCATCCCAGAGGTACTGAAGCCAGCTTACATACTTGATCTTCCAATATAATCTATACCAAGAACAAAGAGAACCAAAATCCAAATAGGATTAGTGTAACAAGTGATAGTGGGCCAACCAATGTATCAGACGAAAATCATAGATGTTGCAATACAACTATCACCCTACTTGCATTAGCTAAGTAAAATAAATAAATTTCAAATCACCTTTGCCAAAATATACAATAGGAATTTACATCGCTGGAGCTTTAATTTTTTTTTTCTTGAAAGCAAAGTATCCCCATAGCCAGAAACCATGAAACCAATCCCAAAGAGAGTAAAGTACAAATTAAGGTGCAACTCCTCTCTTCACACGTGCTGCTCTATTCACACAGCTAGGAATCAAACCCTTCTAATGCTTAAAGGCCTAAACTACTAGCACTTGAGCCACCCCTTGTGAGTCCTAGAGCTTTAATTTAATTATTAACTTTCTTTCTCTTCTCCATTTTTTTCTCATTGTTTGAGACATAGAGTTGTGTTCTTATCCTCCTAGACAAAGCCAAACAACCTCACGGGGGAGCAAACATCAGAAATACATATATAAAAGATTAAACGAAAACAATAGTGAAATTTACATGTAAAAGAAGAGCAAATAAGAAGGTGGATTAACAGGGTTATTGCATAACAAAATTGAAAAAATAAATATACAAAGCATTAATTTTGTTTTAATTTAATTGGAAACAAAGTAAATTGTGTTTAATATTTTCTTGCCATTTTTTTTTTTCAAAATCTTGTCAAAAATACAGTTTTTAAACTTTTCTTAGATTACAAATTTATTTTAGTAACAAATTTGTTATAACGAGTGAAATCATATATAAAAGATTGCTACAAAACAATGTTATGTTTCTGATTTTATTACAAACTTAATTCAGTTTTCTAATTTTTTATTTAGTTAAATTTATTCTTTTATTATTTTTTAGTTCAATTTAATCTTTTGTTCAAGATGAATAAGGAAGAACTGTCACAGGTTCAGGCCCGATTTTCTCTTCTTCCAAAACCCTAGGACACCAAAGGCTCCTCCTTCTTCCATCTCACGTAAGAGCAGCCTCTACCACTACAGCCACTGCAACATGACCGAGGTCACCGGCAATCTCGGCACCGCTGCTCTACCGCGCACCTTATCTCCCCAAATCGAGAAACTTTTCTCACTGCACATAAGCCAAATGCGAATTGGAGAAGACAGAGATACAATCTCCACCTTCGTTCGCCGTCACACCACCTGGTTTTTGGGTATTGTTCTGGTAGGTTATTTTTCGTGAATGCAGTGGAGCTGGAGAAAAGTAGGGCGTGTGAAGAAATGATGAGGTGTTGTGTTCTCTGTCTGCAGGTGAATGGTGTTGAGGAAGGAGGAAACAGTGATGTAGAGAAGATGAAATTAGACTGGTGTGGTGATGTTAAAATGGGGGTAATGACCGCAGGACCAAATTGAAACTTTTTAAAAAATATATTGAATGACTAAACTAAAAAAGAATAATAAGGATCAAACTAGATGACTAAATCACTCGTTAAGTATGGAACTGAGTTACAAATTCAGGATCTAACCTATGGAGAGATCATTAACAAACAAACAATGACCAATTAATACAGATAAACACAGGGAAGAGAAAGAGAGCACACCACCGCTTGGAGGGACCGCTGGTCCTCGTCGTCAATGTAGAGAAAGGGATGACGCCGCCGCTCGCTGGAGATGGGACTTCCTCATCGCCGGTGAAGAGAACGCCAAGATCATCACCGTGTGATCAATGGTCTGATGAGCCATTCTGGGATGGTTATATGGTTGTCTGACAGACTTATAATAAACATTCATTTTTACTTGTTCAAACATTTCATTTCTAGTCAAGACACCAACTTTATTTTATTTTTTCAAAATATATAATATATAATATCACTCTACTATCTCCTCTGTTCGAACTAACATGTTTTTAAAGCTGAATTTATTTAGTGTGAGAAGATGAAAAATCTGAATTAAAAAGCTGATAAGATATTAAGTTAATGAAATCAATTTTTTTTTTCTTAAATACACATTTTAGAATATCATGATTCATTAGTCAAGTCTTATTTTTTTTCTTCTAAAACTTAGCTCTTCTAAGTTCTTTACCTTTTTTCTACTAAATCTCTTCACTGAGCCGTTTGTTTTCCGATCAGGTGGTTCCCCAGTACTCACGGCGTAGAGGGCTTTGTTTTAAACCGATCACTTTCTTCGTTCTTCATTCCAACCAATAAGTAATTTCCTTTCCTCCTTCTCTGCTGTTTTAGAACCTAGAACATGCAGTTCTACTGGTTGCATGTATCTTGTTTCCCCTTTTCCACTCTGCTAAATCTTGAGCTCTAAGAGCCGTTTTAGTCACCAATGTGGTGGTTGTAGGATACTGTCTAGGTTCTTGCTGAGTTCGGCACTATTGAGTCGTTCTTGCTGAGTTCGGCACTATTGAGTCGTTCTTGTGAGCTGCGCTACTCAACTCTAAGGTAAGGGGAACTAGAATACTTCTTTAATTTTGTGGTATGATATGAATGTATGTTGAAATTTGACTCTGTATGTTGCTTCAGAATAGTATTTTTGGGTCTAATATGTATATGGTGTGGTTTATGCTGAAACTGAATTCTATGAAGTTGTGTTGTGATGTTTATAACTGTTTTGGATGAATCTTGATGTTGTAATTTGAGCATGATGGAAGTGCTTGGAGTGACAAATCTGTTATAGTTGAATTAAATGGAAAGTTAAGTGAAATTATAGTGTTTTAGGGCAAATTGGAGGAAGTGAGGTAGTGATTTTGAGCATGGGTGGTCTTGAGTGCAATTAGGATGTTTGGGTAGCTCAGATAAGTCAATTGTGACTTGTTAGGAACTTTAAATTGGCCAAAAACATGTTAAAAGTGGTATAACTAAAATTGGACCTCCAAGTTGTTGAAATTGGTGTTCTAGAGCAAGAACTGAGTCTTAAACCTTTTAGATTGATTGTAGGGATGTTTAAAATCAGTTAGATAAGTACAATCAGGGTTAAAACTCAAATTAGGGGCATTAGAAGTTAGGGAATTGGTCTAGAAATGGTAAGAGGGTGTTTGAGTGCATAATTCTGCAGAATTATGTGTTTTGCAGATTATGCAGTCTCGCTATGCGGATGGTTTCGCATAGCGAGACCCTGTAGAAGGGTGCTCACGGTTTAGTCATTCGCTGTGCGAAATGGTGCGTTGTGTGAATTACTAGAGAGTGTTGCTCTCTGCCTAGTAATTCGCATAGCGAATTTATTCGCTATGCGACTGGAGGAGTCTGGGGTTGCATTTTGGTTAATTCGCAAAGTGAAGGGGGCGCATAGCGAGTTGTCTTAGAGGGTTGGTCTCTGTCTGAGCTCTCGCATAGCGACTAGGGTGCGCTATGCGAGAGGCATGAGGTATGGCACCTCTGTGATTTAATTCGCAATCGAATAGTGTGTGTTGTGCGAAACGCTCTCAGTTTTGCTATGCGAAGGGGGGTGTTGTGCGAGACGTTCATGGTTTTATTCTCTATCTTCTCTTTTGTATTGTTTCACATAGAGTTGAATGTTGTATGGTTTGTGAAGTATGTGTTGGAGCAGATTGTATTGTATGATGGGATTCAAACATGTTGTATACTGTTAAAGTGAAATTGTATGTGATTCAAAGGTATGATTGGTGATTCAAAGTATGTGGTTTTAAAAGTATGGTAGATGGACGTAATTCCATGGATCTCAAAGGGAGGTTACATAGTGGTGCCCTATGTTACTGGACGTAATTTCATGGATCTCAAAGGGAGATTACATGGTGGTGCCCTATGTTATTGGACGTAATTCCATGATCTTTAAGGAGAAGATCCATGGTGGGTGCCCTTGGTATGTTTTAGAATGATTTGCATGAAAGCTCGGTCTTGAGGTTATCCTGAAACTACAATGGTTAATCATTCTCAAGTATAGAGGATTGAACCATGTCTTGAGTAATAGCAGGAGGTCTTAGTTTTGGGTACTTCCAATATGGCGCAAGGTGAGTGATAACGGACTAACCTCGTGAGTGTGGTAGGGTGAAACCCATTAGCAATGACTTTGCAAAGCAGTAGAGGCCATCACGAGTGCATGACCCGCCATAGCTCGGCAATCATTCTAAGTCCGAACGAGTCAAGTGTAAAGTGTAACAAGTGGTGTTGTATGGTTCATTAACTTTGAATTAAACTTGCATGTTGTGCGTGATTGTTATAACATGATTTTTGTATATCTAACTCACCCTACAGCTTGTGTTTGACTTTTGTTTATGTGTGTTTTTTGTTGCAATGATCATTCATTTTGGATGTGAGTAGAAGTATATGAGATGCTTCTGGAGCAAGCCTTGGAGGGAGATGACACCGCTGCTTAGCCTAGTTAGGATCCATATGCTTCTGTTTATTTTGAAATACTCTATTGTGTTAAAGTTTTAAATTACAACCATTTTAGGATGACTTTAACCTTAAAACTTTATCTATAAGTCTTCTTCTAACTGTTCTATTATATTAAAATTTGAACTACTATATTATATAATTTTTATATAATTTTTATATAATCTGGAATGTTACATTTAGTTTTGTTAATTCAACTTATTAACTTAACTGAACTAATAACATAGTTTGAACAATAAATTAAAATTAAATTATAATTCAACTTATTAACTTAACTAAACTAATAACATAGTTTGAACAATAAATTAAAATTAAATTACAAATATACCAGTCCAAAATTTAAATTGACATAAAAGAATAGTCATACGTCAGAAGATTAAAAATGTCATGATAATAAATTAAAATCTCAATTTGTCAATTGCAAAGAAAGACCTAAGTCAACATATAAACATTCCCATCAATTGGTTATCTTAAAAGTTATTTTAAAATTTACATGTAAAACTAAACAATATATCAAAGATGACAAATTTGTACTAGGCTCTTTGAATCTTCATAGGACAACACTTTTACTAATCTTTGAATGACCCCTTATCAGTGGAGGCGAGGACAACAATTACAGAAAATGTTGATTTAGTTTACATGCATATAAAGAAGAAACATTTAAAGTTTCCACCCTCAAGCATCCAAAGACAGGATAACAATGCTTCCAAATCTTCAACATCCTTACTAAATTCAACTTCTTCAGGATGTATATTATAGAAAAGAAAAAGTGAAAAAAAAAAAGAAAAATTAAAGAGGCCCTGTTCTTAGTGCATTGTCTAGATCAGAAATGAGATCATTCACATCCTCAATCCCCACAGATATACGTACAAGATCTTCAGTCAACCCCCTGGCCTCACGAATTGCAGAAGGTATGCTTGCATGTGACATAAAGCATGGCATGCTGATAAGGGACTTAACACTCCCTGCCAACAAAATAACAAGCCCAATCAACCTCTCTCCATGCACAAGCACACATCAAAATTCTTTATTGCTATCTCATTTAACATCTTACAGTTATTTCTGGAACTAAATGAATATAGTTTAAATCAGTAAATGAACACAAACTGTTGCTGCATCATGAAGATTTTCATCTGGTAAAGTACATCTAATGATGTCTAAAACAAAATTGGTTTTTTATTAACAATGCCACTTTAGGTCAGTCTTTTGATTTCCATTTTTGAGTAACATACTTCATAGTCACTAATATTGAACTAAAGGCCCGTTGAGAGAACTGTTGAACTTCATACAAACTGATTTTTCATTAAAGAACTGGTATCCTGAAGAACCTACCAGATATAGTTGTCATTTTAGTATTACCAATTGAAAACTCACTTACCAAAGCTGACGGTTATGCTGAAGTATTTGGTAGTTTCAACAATATGCCTTGAAAGTGCCAGTGAACCAGTCAAGAAGCTAAGCACAGATCCTGCACCCTTTGCCTGCAATGAAAATATATAATAAATTGCGGCCACATAGGAACAACAATCTTAATTTTAAATTATACCATACCACACCTGAGAATAATGCAAATCACGACCGGGATGATCAGGCAAGCCAGCATAATTCACTTTCTTCACTCGAGGATGGGAGGCAAGGAACTCAGCAATCTTTTGTGCATTATCCTACACAAGATTTTCATTCAAAATTGACATCCATAAACACGCTTATATGATCACCATAAAAGACACTGATAAGCCAATTGAATCTGGACCCCAAAATGAAATATCTTATTCTGCACAAATCAAATTGAGACCATTACAATTTAACAACCAGTCTCCAAAAACAAATTAACATTCTGGAGCAGAAGAATCAATTTCCTAAGATCTACGGTTTTAAGGAAGATTAGAAATCCAATTCTGAACTCTAAATCAGAGAAACTATGATAATTTAACAGATAAGTGAGAAAAGTATGGGAATCATTAGACTGTTGATCAAAATTACGATTAGTTTCATGCATGTCTCATTATAACATGTGCAGCAGAACCCCAAATCACCAAGCACGCAAGCAATTTTTGAAAATCTTTAAATATTCAAGCAAATGACTACTGAGTTGGAAAGAGAGGGATCTATCCCTCAACAAAAACTGATTCCAAAAAATAAGGGAATATCAGAATGAGAAATAAACTGAGAAAGCAATTTTCATTTTGAGAAACACAAAAGGGTAAACTTCCTAACTGGTAAAATTCACAAGGATACAACTATTCAATGCCTACAATATCCTTATCCCACTAGGTGAAGTGGACTACATGGATCATACAACACCATTGGCTCAGTTAAAATTCAAATTACTAAGGATATTGTTAACCATTAGATTCGTTTCAATAAAATCCTCCATTGTCCTTTTAGGTTCCCCTCTATCTCTTTTCATAGGACCCAAAACCATGTGAACTTCTCTCCTCATTTGTGCTTCCAGTGACCTTCACTGTACATAACTGTACATACCTTAACGATTTCTTTATCTTTTTTCTCAATAGGGGTCACACCAATATCTACTTGTGTATACCATCAAATCAAACTCTGATGAATCCCTGATTAAAATAACCTCGTTCAGTGTCACTGTCACTCTGAGATCATTTTATGTATCATCTTCATTTTTAGCAACTTATCACAAAGATTGAACTTAAGGTACTTGGAAAGATTCATGTGTATTTTGCTCAGAATATATTTCAGCCAGTGGTATTCTTGTTCACTGGACTAACCATTAAAATATATTTAACTATTCTCAAAAATAATGATGACAAACAATACATGCCCTAATATTATTATACAAATAGTAGAAAGTTGCACCTGTTGCTTTTCTACTCTCAAGGCCATTGTCTTGATTCCTCGCATACAAAGCCAACAGTCAAATGGGGCTAAGCCTGAACCCTCCGCATTCTGCAAGAAATACAATTCCTTTCCCAACCTTAAGATTGACAAAAGCAGATAACCATCAGGGAGGAGATGCAAAGTGAGTGCCAAGTACATCCAGAGTAATTTAAAAGAATAATTATAAAAATGAAAACTCCATTACAAGAATAATTGTAAGTAGCTTATGAAAGAACAAAAGTCTATGATTCAACTTTTGCTTAATGAAGCTTATAAAAAAAACAAAAAGGGACCGAAAGAAATAGCTGACAAGAGTATCATTACCCAATTTTGAAGGAGCTTAAGCACTCAGAATTTAACAAAGCAAAGGGATTAACTCCTTCTTCCTTTGGTTTGAAATAAGAAAAAGGAATTTTATAATAAAGATTCAACATAGTGTATCCTCTCATTTGAAACCAAGCTCGTGGAACTTTTCACTACATATCTTACAAAAATAATTTACTCAAGCATTTTAAATATGCATCAAATCAAATTCATCTTGTAGAAAAGCTTGCCAATATTTACTGAACCATTTAACATATTAACAGACAAAAGCATTTACTCAAAATATAAATAAAAAGATGCTATTCAATTAAATTTAAATCTCATCATTAGTGAAAATGAAATATAGACTGACAAGTTTAAATGACAAAAACAATAAATTAATATCTTTAATATCTGAAAAATTGAGAAACATTAAAAGAGTAATTACTTTTCACCCTTCACAGCAAGCACACCAGCCATAATGTCACTATGTCCACCAATAAATTTTGTAGCTGAGTGCATGACAATATCTGCAGCGAAAATGTACCAATCTGAGTATACTTTGGACAGAACTAGCCTTGTTGAGATTATTATATTCCTTTATGCATTAAAAAGTAAAAGAGTGAAAAATGGACTTTGCATTACATCATACTCTTCTAAAATATTTCTATTTAAAATGACAATGGAGTAAACATTACAGTTAATATATAGTGCTAAGCAACCAACAAAATGGATATGTAATTTTGTCATTCGTATATTTTGGTATGAAACACAGATACAGAAAAACCAGTACGAATAATGAAGTACATTGCATATTTTTCACTCTTAGTCTTTGAGGAATTGGAAATGGTTTTCAATATTTCACTCCTCACATTTCACCCTCAATTTTCTTCTGTCTGTGTTAGCAAGCATGTTTTAAAGAAGCGAGTAGATATATTTATACTCATTAGCTTATATAATTCTTAATACCTGCTCCAAGTTCTAATGGCCGTGACAATACAGGTGACATGATACTATTGTCCACTAAAACAAGAGCACCATGTGAATGAGCCATCTCTGCTATTTTCTGGACATGAATTAAGAAAGGAGACAGAAAACGAAATTTCATATTATTGAGAGTAAAACCATTTAATGTTTCAGATCAGAAGTTCATATCACACATACAAGAAGAGGACTTAAATTTTAAAATATGTTTCATATCAGATACCGCAAATAACTAAATAACAAAGTACTGAAGCTAATAGTATAATTCAGGGATAAAAAATGTCCAATAAACTATAAAGGACAAATGTCTAAACTTTACTCAAATTGTAAGTTATTTTCAACATAGAAAACTTGATTTATAATTAAAAAGTAAAATATACAGCCATACCAATTAGAGTAAGAAAACTGCTATTGGCAGGTCTGCAAGTTTCAACATTGCAGCGACCTCTTATCTAGATAGGAAAAAATGGAGAATATACTTATTGCTGGCAGTCATAATTAAATATACAGCCTGATAGATATTAAAGTCAGGGTATTATTTATGGATTATTATTATTCATAATTGTAACACTGTAAACATAAGGGAACAAATTATCATGTTTCCTGACGTCACCATAAATATCCCTTTTTATAATATTTTTGGAAAAGGGAGAGTAAGACGAATCAGAGTGAGATTCCTTATTAAAAGACATCAATTCCACAGCATTTCCTGAATTCTAAGAAATAATATTCGTTGGAAGTTGACATTTCAACTTACAGAAACTTCCTCACAGTTTCTTAGGAGTAACACTAAGTGAGGTAAAGAAGAGGACAACATCAACCACCATAGAAAAACTTAATCAATACCAGTCAGAACTACAAAATATGACACCTTACTCGAATATCAGAAATTTGTAGCCGAGGATTGGTTGGACTCTCAAGCCACACAAGCTTAGTCTTGGGTCCAATGGAAGATGCAACCTCATTCAGATCACTTGTATTTATCCGTCTGCAAAAACAAGAATTAACCTCACATCATTAAAAAATTTGCACTCCATGGAACCAACAAAGTTGGCTGATATCTTGTATAATTAATTAGCCAATCTACAGTAAATAACTAAGCATAACCAACAAATCAGACTAACTTCACCACAACTCCAGTCCTTGGAACTACTTGAGACAGCAACCTATCTGAGCCCCCATATACATCATCTCCAGCAACAATTTCCTCACCTATATGTACATTGCCAGGAGTAAATAACAATTAACTGTCATGTCTTTTTAAAAAACGAAAATCTGTCTGCAACCCCACAGTTCAGGAGGAAGTTTTCTATGTAGTCTGTTCTAGTTTTGTTATGAATCTGACACAGGACCAATCGAGGAAAAAATGTAAGAGTGATAAGAACAAACCGACAGAGGCCCCACAATAAAAAAAATGTAACACTATATCACATTGTGCACCTCTTTGATATTTTATTAGTAAACTTATAATTAAAACACACATATATAATAAAAATAACCTTAGACTCTAGCTACTCAGTAAGTAACCTAAGCTAAACTCAAATAACTAACAATGAAGATGGATCAGAATTTATCACACTGAAGAAAGAAAAAGCACCAGTTCCAATGAGATGAACAACAGCAGTCAAAGCAGCCATTCCGCTGGTGAAGCACAAGGCTCTATCTGCTTTATCAAGTTTTGCCAGTAAACTAAGAACATAAAACATGCAAATTAAAAGAGGATGGACAGAGAAACATAATATGAAACATCATAGTTGCAACCCAAAACGAAACCAATCACGTCGTTATCAAACCTTTCTAAAGCATCCCGAGTAGGATTTCCACTTCTAGTATAGTCATAGGGACCGTTTTCTATTGCAGAAGGCTGCATAAAGAAGAGTATAAGACACGGAGTTATATGAAATAAGCTGACGCATGACAGCTAGAGTTAGTTGTGAGAGTTAGCTAATTCTGTGAACAAAAGTTGGATTGCCAGTTAGTTTTCTCATAATCCAGTCTTGTAATTCTTGATCAGTATTCAATATACTTCACGGAACTTTTCTTCTCTTGGGTTCCGTGTTTCTGATTTTAGTTTTTCAAGTAGAATAGATTCCTAGAACTAGCAATTATCACATCAAAGAGATGTTAAAAGAAAGATATTTAATAGGGAAACTTAACATACTAAATACTCACGCAAGCATCATGCACTGATCCAAGATACAAAGTTACACATTTAAAAAAAAAAAACAGCTATAGGATCTTCTGTCACAAGATAGTATACAAAATCAAAGAGTCACCTGCTTAAAAGTAGCAGTTTGGTAAAGTGGGGGGCTAATTGCTCCAAAAGGATCAAACTTGTTCTCAAAATTCATCACTGTTGTAGAGATACTAGGCTCCCCTAAATCCTCTTCTGCAAACAGAAAGAAATAGCATTTATACGCAAACATATGAACCCTATGTATGGAGTGAGCTCAGGATATATAGAACATACCACTTAAGCTCACGACAGCATCGTCCACAAAAGATGAGGATGACGACTCCACCTCCATCTCTCTGTTATCAACCAAGCAACACAGCTTGAACCCCTCAGTAGACAACACTCTCTTGGTACTGAAATTTTCTGACTTGTTAAACCCCAAACACTCCCACCTGGTCGCAGCAGTCGAGCTCTGAAACACACCATGCCAAGGCGAGAAGACGAACCATTATACAAACGAAACTGGATCGTCATCATTGAGTGAAAAATATTATTTTGAAACATGCTTTGAGCTCTTGAAAGAAAATGGGTCATCATGGGGAAGTCCACAATTATCATATCTACAAGACTTCAATTTTTTGTCTGTCATTTTTGCATTTCACCCCAAAAATCAAAAGTTTATTTTCTTGCATTCTCTCAAAAAAATAAAAAAATAAAAACTAAAACCGTAAGGGAATTTTTTTTTTACCTGGGCATAACGATCAATGATGAGTGACTGAAGGAAGGGCTTCAGAGAAATTGCAGAAGAAAGCATTGTTGAAGTTGATATGTTTGGAGCTGTACTATGATGTTGTCTGCGCTTGGGCTAGCGTTGGATTGTTAGATTTCGATTTCTATGTATTTGGTCGCCATTTCGGTGTGTGGGGGGACTTTATAAGAATTTCATTTGGTGAAAATTTGGTTCATAATTCCCAATTTTGTTTTCTGCAAATAATGTACTAATTTTAGAACATTTTAGTTTTTAAATTAAAATTAGACAACAAATTTTGGCTGTTTTAATTTTGCTCTTCTTTTCTCTGCTGAGGAGAGAATAAAATGTGATAGTGGAAGAATGGTTTTTGCCATTGATGAAGTTATTGTAATATTTAAAAATAGTAGGGATATGAGATCCAAGAGACACCTATAAGGGAAATAGATGTAGGATGAGTGCTCTCAAAAGTTTTGGTGAGAAGCAAGTGGGAAAAGGATTTATAATTCATTATGTAAGTTTTGTATATTTATATAATAACCAAACATTTCAAAACATTTATATCATATTGAGATAATTTTTCTATTATCAGTGGATAAATTTTAGGTTGAAGTTATACTTCAATTGCAAATATATGACTATAAGAATATAAAAATAATACTCCATTTTTAATTGGCTTTTCATTCTTTATTTTACCTTTTACATGAATTGTTTTAACTTTTCATAATTTCTGCACACTTACTTTTTGACATCTCATTTTATTATACATACAGCTTTTTTTTTCTAAACAATAATAAAAATATAAAAAATATATTGTTTTCTTTTTGGTACATATGTGGCTTGCATCGCTTAACATCCTTTTCAAATAATTCAAAAAGACAAATATATATATATATATATATATATATATATATATATAAAGTTTTCAAAATTAAAAATCAAATCAACATTCAAATAATTTCCTTTATAAGAATTACTCGATCTCTGATCTTTCAATGTAAATGAAAATAAGTAATAACAAGGCTTATCTTTGTCCAATTCACTAAAAAAATGACATTTCAAAATAGTTTTTTAAAACTACGTAAAAAAAGGTGAATTTTTGTAGGACCTAATAAATTTTAAAAAAATATTTTTATTTCTTTTCTTCTAATTTTGTAGGGGAAAAAATAAACACCTAAGAAACAACATTTTTTTTTTGCATGTATCATCTTTAAATCGAGGTAAGGTAATGTGTTAATACTTTATCTACACATAATACACTCTTGTCGCAACCGGAGTCGCGACGAGACGATGATCCAAAAAAGGACGGATTTTGAAAAGAGATTTGGAGTCGTCACCATAGTTTATTCTGAAAAACTACGGAAAAATCATAAAATGATAAGACATGATCGGGGAAAACCAGATTATGGGTTCGGAAGTGGGTTACGTGTAGAAAGGTATCAACACCTTACAACGTTTGTCCTATGGCAGTACCTTTAACTAAATGCGTGAAAATGATGTGGTTAACAAAATGTTTAACTATCCCCTAAAATAAAACTCTAAAGAAACAAAATATATGTTTTAGATTTTTGGGCCCGACAAACGTATTCTCATTCAGAATGAGCAAGGTTACGTAGTTATGTCGGAACTGTTTGAGAAGTTTGTTTGGAAATTGTTTGAAAATTTGTTTTGAAATGATTTTGGATTTTTGGGAAGTGAACCTGACAAGGGCTAATCTTGCTCCTACGTATCTCCACTTTTGATGGAGAATCAAGGATCACGTAGTTCTGGTCGAGAAATATTGTTTGTTGTTTGAAAATGTGGATGAAGATTTTATATTTCTGGTATTTTTAATAAGAAAGAGAAAAGGTTTTTTAGCACGAGGTATTTTTTATGAAAGAAAGAGAAAAAGTTTTTAGCGATGCGAGCGATCACACGTGTGCTTAACCTTTAAAATATATTTTTGGTATTTTTTATAAAAGAAAGAGAGAAGGTTTTTAGCACAAGGACGATCCGAGCAACCAGTGTTTAAAATATTTTTTTGGTATTTTTTATAAAAGAAAGAGAAAAGGTTTCCAGGACGATCAGGCATGTGCTAATACCGTTATTTACTTATTTAGAAAATTTGAGGGTATTGAGTGTTAGGCGAATGCGGATGATCGCATGAGCACTCATACCATTATTAGGATTGAAGATATTAAATACTAGGCTGATGCGGACGATCACACGAGTACTCCTATCATTATTTAATTTTTTATTATTTTGGATAGTGAGTACTAAGCTCATGCGAACCATCGCACAAGTACTCGTATCATTAGAACTATATTTAATTTTTTTTTTTACTTTATAATTTTTAGTTTCTATCTTTCATTTTTTTTGTAATTTTTATAATATAAAAATAGTATTTACAAAAATATTTAAAATAGATTATAAAAATAGTAATAATAGTTACGTAAGGATTTAATATAAAATAAGAATAACATTTAGTAAGTATTTGAAATGAAACAATGATATTATTTACATATCTATTCATAAAAATGACAATATTATTTACATAAGTATTTAAAATGAAATTATAAAATATAAAGTAAAAGTACTATTTACGTAAGTATGTTTAAAGAGACCTAAAATTGAAACAAATTAAAATTATACTATAGCTATTAAAAGGGTACTAAATAATTAAGGAACAATAAGGCTATTTTTGTTATTTTATAATCTATATAATAAAAAACTAACAAATCAAAAATTTATTTATTTATTTGCAAACGGAGATGTATCATATGTCCTAAAACCATTTTTTTTTAATTTTATAATTTTTTCTTTTTTCTTTTTATCTTTTTATTTATTTATTTTTTTATGATTTTTATTAGATATTTTCATTAGAAAAATGAGTGTGTGAAATGGAATACAGCAGACAAACAAGCCTAATAAAATAAAACACAAGACAAAGGAGTGGGGTTATCTTAAAAGAGGTGCCATGCAGCAATAAAAAAACTAATAATCAACAAAAACACAACAGCATAAAATAAAATGGAAGTTGCTCCCTCCACCCCCACACATCTCTTCCTCCACCTCCCCTTTACTTTTTTGCCCCTTCCTCCACCTTTCCTTTACTATTTTGCCCCTCAGTAAAATTTTATTTTTAAAATTATTGTTTTTTAATTTTATTCATTTATAACATATTTCACTGATAACCTACGTAGTTCCTTGTATGAGTAAAATATTTTTCTGCAAAGCTTGGTATTCGTGAAAAGAATTATCAAGCAATCTTCCTCTTGTTCTCGGTGCAATACGTGGTGCAGTGCGTTTATGGTGTAGTGTCCTTGTCGTGGTTCCTCTCCAGGTACGTAGTCATAATCCTTCCTATAATTCTAAACCCTAAACCCTTCCCATACTTCCAATAATCCTTTGAATATCCAAGCCTATAATCCTTGCATGAGCCGCAAAACGTAGTAAAATAAAAACGAAACCTAAAAGGAACACTGCCTCTGGACGGATGACATCCTTCAACGGATGTCAACATCCGTTTAAGGCGAAACGGATGTCGACATCCGTTTTGCCTTAAACGGATGTTGACATCCGTTGAAGGATGTCATCCGTCCAGAGGCAGTGTTCCTTTTAACTTTTGAGGATATAATTGTCATTTTAGAAAGATATAATTGGCATTTTAGAAAATTGGGGAGGTGGAGGAAGAGACGTGTGGGGGTGGAGGGAGCAACTCCCTACTTATTTTCTTCTTCGCCGTCCGGCCCACATAATTTTACTAAAAATACAAGAGAGTTGCTCCCTCCACCACCACCAACCGCTCCCTGCACCTCTCCATACCATATTTGCCCTTCTATAAAACGGATGTCAACATTCGTTTCACCTTCAACGGATGTTAGACATCCGTAACATCTATTTACATATTTTATATTTTAGTTTATTATTTTTATTTAAAAAAAAAAAACTTCAACGGCGGATGTGGCCACATCCGTTTAATAGATTTTTAAAAAGTTTTTTATTTATTATTTAAATAATAATATATAAATTAAAATAATAATAATTATTTTATTAAATAAAATAAAATTAATTTATAAATAATTAAATAATAATTTTTAAAAAATTAAATAATATTTATATATTAATTTAAAATATAAAAAAATTAAAAAACTAAAAACTAAAAAACTAAAAAAGGAACGGATGTGGCACGTCCGTTTTCATATATTTATAAAAAAAATTTAATTATTATTTAAATAATAATACATAAATTAAAATTAATAATAATTATTTTATTAAATAAAATAAAATTAATTTATAAATAATTAAGTAATAATTTTAAAATAATTAAATTATATTTATATATTAATTTAAAACAAAAAAATAAAAAAGCTAAATTAAAAAACAAAAAAAGCAACGGATGTCGCCACATCCGCTAACGGACGTGGCACATCCGTTTTAATATATTTATAATAAATTTTTTAAATATTATTTAAATAATAATACATAAATTAAAATTAATAATTATTTTTTATCAAATAAAATAAAATTAATTTATAAATAATTAAGTAATAATTTTAAAATAATTAAATAATATTTATATATTAATTTAAAACAAAAAAAATAAAAAAACTAAAAACTAAAAAACAAAAAAAGGCAACGGATCTCACCACATCCGTTAACGGATGTGGCACGTCCGTGGAAGAATTTTTTCTTTAACGGATGTTGACATCCGTGGAAGAAAAAAGGTGAGATGTAGGATATTTTAAAATATAAAGGATAATTTTGGAATTTTAAAAAAATGTGGTGGTGCAGGGAGCAAAATAGAATGATGTAGGGAGTAACCCTCAAATAAAATTCAAACAACAATCAAAACAAAAAAGGCTCAGTAAGAGAAAAACCAGGGGTGTGTGTGGTCCAAGCCCACGAGGATAGGGGTGCAGCAATGAATTTGTAGGGTAATGCTGGTGAATGTTGGTGCCGAAGGCCCATTTTTTATTCCCAAATCAGAAAGCGCTTAGGATTTTCTTCTTCTTCCGCGTAGAACCAAAGGAGCCTTAGGGGCTTCTTCATCGTCCACGGCAGCTCCATGGCTCCAGACTAGCGTCGTCGCACATCTCCTTGGCCGGCCAAAAGTCACCGTCGGTGCTGTCTCCTGCGCCGGAAACGTTGCCGCCGTTCGTGGCGGTCTAACCTTCGTTTTTCTCCTTTCGCACGCGCGAGAGAGGTAAGCTCCGACACCGTTGCTCGCGCCTCCGTTGCTCCTCGTCGCAACGACCTGGACCGACGAAGTTGCCGGCGTCGTCAATTCCGCTATCCTGCGCAAGTCGCCGCTGCGACCAAGCCGGGGCCGTCGCTTTTCCTCACCGGCTAGGAGCGCCGCCGCGGACCACCATTTTCGTCTTCTCTCGCTCAGACCTTGCCTACCCCAAACCAGCTACCATGGAGATCTTCAAATTCAGCTAAAAGGTGCTGCCACCGGTCCTCGCCAAGACCATCGGCGACGTTACTCATGACAAGAGCGTCGTCCCTCTTCGTAGTGTTCCAAACCTTTCATTCTTCCTCTGTTTCTCTTCTCCCTCTGTTTCTGTGCTTTGTATTTTGGCGCTAGCAATGAAGGTGATGAAGCTTAGGGATTACTTGTTCTCTGTTTTTCAGGTGCTGAACAAATGAAAGATGAATTGATGATGAGGAAGGTGTTTTTCTGTGAGTAAGAAATGGATGTTGTGAGAATAAAGAGGAATCAATTTTTGTGTGTGAAAGATGATTATCCAATGTTTTTCTGTCTTTGTGTTTGGGGTTTTGATAGTTGGAAGATGAAGTGGAAGTTGGGTTGGACGATGGCTTTCTGTGATGCGCGTGATGGAGGAAATGGTTTCGGAGGAGGTCTCTCTGTTTAATGAGTAGAGAGTGAACAGAGGAGTTGAGACTAAGAATAGTGTCTTTTGTGAATGATGTTGGTGCGCTCCCCTTCTCTTTTCTGCTCCTCCCCCTTTCATTCAAAAATGTTTTTCCTCAATGTAACTGTCTCTTCTGGTAAATTGAAGAACTTTTTTTCTTTTTTTTTTTGTTTCCTCTGCACTCTCTTTTCCCTTTCACAGGCTAAAGTCAGAGGGCACCTGCAATCACTCTGCAATCCAGCCACTCCTCCCATGGTCAGAGAAGACCTTTGCCTTTCTTGTAATCCAGCCAAAGGTAGAGCAAGTCCACACATGTGTATTCGCATCCAAAAAGGAAGATAGCGTGGAAACAAAGAAAAAGAAAGCAGAGTTGACTTTTGCCATTTTATTTTTTGTTTAATGTTTCAATATGTTTCTATTTTCGTCTACAATCTCAAATAGGATTCTTTTTTTTTTTTTGCGTCTCAATTGGATTCTTATTTTTGTAAAATTGAATCAAATATGATCTTTTCGTCAAATTGATCCAACAGCGTTAAGTATTGTGTCACCTAGCATGCTGATAGTGTTGTTTTAACACAAAACGTGGGTGAATTCTATTATTTTAAATTTTAAATTAAAAAATTAAATTAAAAGAGTGAAAGTTCAAATAAAGTAAGGGCAAAGTAGAAAATTCAATTAGAGAAAGCCCCATTCTCTTCAATTGTGATATGGAAATGAAATTGGGGAAATTTTGAATTTTAGGGTTTGTTACTCATCCACGAAGTTGTTCGAGTAGATGCCAATGGATAAGGTTACAGTTAATTGGACGTCCTTGCTTGAAGAAGTGTCATGGCCACACAGTCATTAAACAGACGAAGCACGAAGATGGAATGAACTCTCTTGGATAAAGAAAGCAAGCAAAGGGCCCAGATTAACTCAGTAGAATGAGAAATAGAATAATTTGAATGCGTGACCTAAGCAGGGTAAACTTGTCCTTGGGTAAGATACTGAAATGCAGAGTAAATGTAGAGAAAGCCAGTAGGGTAGACGAGAGGACCAATGTCACCTTTCAGCTTGCGAAAGTCTCTCTGCCCTTTGAGAAATCTACTAACATGTGACATGTAAGCGTCCCAATCTATCTTCGTATATGAAGAGATGAGCATTAGCGAGAGTGACGAGGAGGGCGTGAGCGAAGAGAAGAGTCGGTGAGAAGGGTATCTTGGGGCTTTGGAGCAAAGCGGTTTTTCCTTCTGATCTCGGAGGTGGTGGCGACGACGCCACCGATTCAACGCCCATGGTTTCTCTGTTTTTCAACCTTCTGCCACCCATCTCCGTTTTATCATTCTTCCACGATCAATGCCCTCACTTTCTCTTTCTCTCTAATTTTTATTTCTAGACTTCGTCTCATGGGCTCACCAGATTTCAACTCCAAAAAGATTTTTATTTCACCAGATTTTTATTTCTCTGTTTAATGACCGTGAGACCAACGAATCGATGTCCTCCCAACTCCAATAGTTTGACATTTCCGTGATCTCTCATGGTTGTGTCCTGGTGCCACCACTAGTGCAGGCTTCGTAAAGTGGTTTTGTAGTGGTGCACGCTTCGTAGAAGATGAAGTTAGTGAAGGAAGAAGAAAAAAGATTTTTGTTTTTTAATTTTTTTTAATATAATTTCAAAACGGCAGAACAGAGGTTTAAAATTGAGAGAGAATGATGATTTCTGTAATTGAATTTCCAACTTTACCCTTTCTGTATTTGAATTTCCACTCTTTTAATTTAATTTAAAATTTAAAATAATAGAATTCACCCACGTTTTTAAAGACACGTGTGTTAAAACAACACAGTCAGCATGCCAGGTGACACAATAATTAACGTCGTTTGATCAATTTAACGGAAAGGCTCTATTTGATTCAATTTTACAAAAATAAGGACCCAATTGAGACGCCAGAAAAGAAATGGTCCTATTTGAGATTCTGGACGAAAATAGGGACTTATTGAGACATTAAACCTTTTTTTTAAACGTTTAACAAACGAATTAAAGTAAGAAAAGTTAAAAATAAAATAAAATAACAAAATAAACTAACGTAAAAATAGAATAAAGTAAAATATAAAAATTAAAAAAAGAATTAAAATAAAAACTAATATGGAAAATGAAAAGAAAACAAATAATATAAAACAAAAAAAAATAGTATTAACATGATAAAAAGACATAAATTAAAAAAAAATATATTATTTAGTTATCCGGACGAAATTAAGTGTTGACAACTCTTAGACTTAAAATCTAGTTTTATAAACCATATTATTATTTCTATGAGTTTTTTGATATTTTTTTATTATAAACTATATGTTACAATTGGTATTGCGCAGCAGAATGTTTAAAGAACATGATAAACGGTCAATAACTAAGAGGGAATGAGTGAATTTGTTCTATTAAAAATTATAACTTTCTTTTAGGACTTTCGTCGAACAATTTATAAATAAAGGATGAAAGGATAGAGAGAATCACACAAATGATTTTATCCTGGTTCAAATCAAAAGATTCTACATCCAGTCGTTAATCACTTTAAAATATTGATTAGTCTTTCACTAAAACTCAATAACAATTTACAATAGAGAAATAAAGATTAAGATTAGAAATCATCTCTCTTAATAGATAACAGATAAAAGACACCTCCTTTTGACTACAAAAGGATGAATAACTTGACTTTGCTTTGTAGGTATACTTCACCAGTTAGACACACTAAGAAAGAGCATTTCCTCCTACAAACACCAAATAACACAAACTCCCTTTTTCACACACAAAGAGTTTCCCTTGGGCACGCAACTCTAATACTCTCAAATAAAAAGTTGTCCTCTAAGAATTGTGGAGAACACTATTTATAACCCAAAGTTTGAGCTGTGTCAGAAATTCAAAAGACATATATCAATTGTCAGTAATAATCGATTATTTTATACCGTTATGGGTTTTAGAAAACGTGATAATCGATTATCCTTAGTAATAATCGATTATTGCCTAATCTTGGACAATTATAACTTTTGGTGATAATCAATTATGTTGAGAGATAATTGATTAATTATTGCTGATTTGAAGTGTTTTCTTGTTTTACACATGATAATCGATTATCCTTCATGGTAATCGATTATTGCCGCAACATAGCTATACTAAAAAGTAATTTACAAGTCTTCTTATGATGTACAAGTGAAAGCAAATGCCTAATATAAGGTTTTCTATAAAAATGCTTTAACAATGTATGTAAACTCTTCAAGACTTCAAGTTCATCATCATCAAAATCTCTTCAAAGCATCAATGTTTCTCATTGGTAACACTATAGTGGTGATTCTCAAACTTTCTTTCTTAAAAATTTAATTTGATTTGTTGTTCCATTGTCAATTCAACTGTGATAGACTAAAAGCCTATAAATATATATTCATTCCTCAGGGTTAAGTGCTTTGTGTGAAGATGATGTTGTATGAGCTTTTGAGGTTTTCCTTGTTAGGTTTTAATCTTTGATGTGTGGTGTGGCTAGGAATGACAACGGGTCGAGTCAAGCACAAATAATGTCTTCCACTCCCCGACCCACATAAAAAACCTTACCCGCCACTTGTTGGATACCCCACATAAAAAAATTTGGCGGATTCTTTCAACTTGCGGGTAATCGTTTTCAACACGCGAATATTTAAAAAATATATTATGAGTTTTTAAAGGACATCTGAACTAAATTACAAAAAAAAAAACATACATATGAGTATAAGTCAATGGACAGGTAAATAAAAGTTAAAACATAAATTCAAATTAATAATACCTAAAACATATATCCAAATACAATTTAAAAATAATTCTTCTAAAAATGACACTAAGATCTATGTATGCTCTACAATATCTTCATTTTAACCACTTAAATCCTAAAACAAATAACACACAAATAAGCTCACCAATAAATGACATAGTGACACTATTAATAAAATTAGATTAAAATATGAAAAAGAAACTACTAACATCATCATCAACTATCTCCACTAGTATTGTATTAAGCTTCATGTTATCTACTTTCAATTTTGAAGAACCTGAAAAAGGAAAATAAATTCATTTGAATGAATATAAATATCTAATATAATTTTTTCATTTAGTTACCTTCCATGTTAGTCCATAACCAATCTTGAACACACGTCAATGCCTCTAAAGTGTCTAGATGTAATATACTGTGATGTGGAATAAGAAATCGACCACCAATACTAAAAGAAGATTCAGAAGCAATTGTTGAGATAGGAATGGCTAAAAAATCTCCTACAATCATTTGTAAGATTGGATATTTTAACCTATTAGTCTTCCACCAAACAAAAATGTCAAATTCTTCATCTGAATCAAGTAGTGTTAGTTCTTCCAAGTAAAAATCAAGTTTCAACTCATAATTTGATGCTTCACTTTTCTTTGCAATATGATGTTTTGCAAGATCTCTCCTCCAAGCATATTTTCTTCCATAAAAAGTTTGGCCTACATTTATGTTCAAATTTTGTTTTGAAGAAACTTACTTCTTACCTTTCATGTATATTTTATATTCTCTTACCAATTCCTTATAAAGAATCTTCACCTTTTCAATTTTATAATCAAATTCATCACCATATATTTGAGGGAAAAAATAATCCAACAAATCAATTTTATCCTAGAGTCTAACACAATACCTACAACCATCACTCCATTGATCACATTTCAATACTTGTCAAACTTTAAAACCATAGATGCAGTCATTTGATGAATAATATAATTGGGAGAGTTAAGTCATCCCATCATAAAATGTTTTCAATTTTTGACAAATTTCATTTGCTAATCATATGCGTTAGGCAAAACCTTATATTGACTCTCTGGTTGTGATAAGCAATCAAATGCATATCAATAGTTAAAGTAAAAACTTTTCTATCTAGATTTCAATCCATTAAACACTAAACCAAGAATTCAGCAAGAAATTGACTCATACAAGGAGTAGCCACATACATAAACCTAAATTTTGAAGTCAAATTTTATTAATTTAGTTAGGAAGAACAAAGTTAATATAAAAATTATAATTAAAATATATTATAGTATTATTACCTCATAAGGCAACTTTGTAGCCTCCATAAATCATTAATAATTTTGATTTTACTTGAAATTGAATTTATAGGAATATCATTTTGATTTTAATCTCCTACATTTGGTTCTACAAATTGTCTTTGTTGACCATCATCCATAAGAGAAAATGTATCTTGAGTAGACATCCAAATAATAAAAACAAATGCACAAGCTAAAAAAGAAGTTGTATAATAAGTAGTTATTATAAGTTTAATCAACAAAACCATATCAAACAATAAAAATGTTAGAATTAAAATTGATAAAACCAAGTATATACCGTGAAAAAAATGTCAGAATTATTATCGTGAAAAAAATGTATTGGTTTAGCTTCTTCAATTGAAATAAGATCAAGTTTATATTTTCTCAATCTTTTAAGCCAATGATTTTTTGTCTTTTTCAATGTTTATTCTCTTTACTTAGGATCTTTTGTTCTTGATTTTTGTTTTCTTTTGGTTGTTTTGTCTTTCACTTCAAGAAAGTCCTTAAAGGTTTGTTTCAAACCTATATAATCATTATTTTTATTTCAATTTTTTTGTTTATTTATTTATTCAAGTTGTTTCGTTTATTTAGGAGGAGAAATGTCTAAGGAGTTGGTTTTATCCTCTAGGCAATTAATGGTATAGGCAATTAATGGTATGCTTTTATATCTTTCAATGAGTGTGTAGTTATGAACTAAGTGTAATATAGTTTCCCTGAATTGGTTGGAACTATTGATAATAAAACATATTAGTTGATTGTATTTGGACATTAGCAAGCTTCATCATGGATGGAGATCTCAAATGGTACTAAACTTAGAAGTCCATAAATGAGTCCTAATGTCAAGCAAAAATTGTCTACACAAGTGTGAATTAGACACCTTATCCTATAAATGTGTGTTCCTCAAACTTGAATTGGGTAATAAAGTATGACAAATATCTCAATATGACTTAACTCCATATGCATTAGACATAGCGAGTCAATGCACAATGTTCACATCTACAAATCAAATAAAAGTGGAAAGATAATAATAGAAATCCACTACCAACAACTTAAGCAACATAAGTATGATCCAACAATCCATTTAGGGTTTCCAACTTGGTGTGATAATAACTTGGTGTGAAGAATAGAAACTTGTCCTACTAATTGAGAAGGTGGAATTCACTCAACAAAAGGTGACATGATTCCCTAAATACAACTGAGAAATTCAAATTCATGGTTTAGGAACATCATTCCAACAAGTTTTTTTGTTTTTTCTTCTTCTATTTCGAATTAGTTGCTAGAAGTATGTTAATCAAAATAAAGATTTGCCCTTTTTTAATTGAGACGCATAATGCAGAGTTTGTATGCAATAATTTATTACCAAAATAATTTTTTTCTCTAGTTTTGAAAGAACAATAAAACCCTCAAATAAAGTCTCTATTATCTACCATGGATCTCTACTTTTGAATAAACTACTACAGTTCAAACATTGCCCATGAAAACTCACACCCATCCACTCAAACACCATTAAGGGAAAATAAAATAAAAACAAGAAAAAATTAGGGAAAACAAAGAAGGCTAGTTGGAAGAGAAGTTAAAGTATTGTTCTTGGTTGATAGATGTGTGTCTGATATTCGACATTGATGGTGACACATATAGTGTCCTCTGGTTCGTTAATCCAACACCGATGGTGGGGTGGCATAATATGCGTCCTCTAGTTCATAAATCCCTGATAGCACAATATTGGCACATACTATAGCACAATGGTGAAAAAAGGCAAAAAATAATAATAATACCTAACTTAAACTTAAAGATAAAAATGTAATTTCATTTTCTTAACAGATAGTGGGTTCTCATGAGTACAAATACTATGATACTTGAACCCAACCCATTAATGAGCGCGTATTAAATTACCCGCTACCTACGAGTACTTATTACTTACGGGTATCAACTACTCGCAATAGATATTACTTGTGAATACCTACAGGCATGAGTATTTTTGTCATTACTAGGTGTGGTAGTTGAAATTGTATTGAAAAAGATTATTCTTTTTGCAATGGCAAGCATGACAAGAGGATGAGTATCTGTGAACTCAAGAAACAAATTAGTCGTTGTTGTTTTTAGTGATTATTGATTTTTTTTTCTTTTTCTTTTATTATGAGAGTGATGATTCATCTATTGAGTATAGAGATAAATCTTGGAGACAATTTGATTTGGAAAGGGTACCTTTATTTGTAATAATATTACTTAGTATGTAATAATATTTGAAACTCCGGTATCTTACCTTTATTTGTAATATCATCAAATCTTTGTGAACAATTTTTAGATTATTTTATTTTGCTTATTTGTCAATCCAACAAGACTAAAATATTAAAAGTAGAAAAAATATATATGGATATATTAGTTAAATAATATGAATGGATTATGTTAGAAAAAAAATGATGATTTCAAAATAAACTTTAATGAGATTATTAGAGCTGTCAGTTTAACCCCGTCCTAAGGGCTGATCCTAGCCTATTTAGAATGAGGCTCCTTATTTTTGGCCCACTCAATAAAGGGTTTTTTTGAAGCCCCAGCCCCCAAAGCCCAGAAGGTGGGGGTTGGGTTAGGGTGGGGCTGGCCCTCAATATGAAATTCTTCTTCTCGTTGTTCAACGTTCGATGATTATTCTCTTCCACGACTCATCCACAACGACTCAGTTTCTTTCTTTCTCTTCATCCCACGAGGCCAAGGGGCTCACCTTCTCCATCATTTTCTAGGGCATTAACAGCTAAAGAATTGATTCGCTATTCACGGATATTGCGGACTCCCTTCCGCTCTTCAACGTTCTTCAACTGTATTCTTCATTGTTGTAACAGATTGGTCCTTTCCTACCATCTTTGCTTTTATCTTTGTTTGTGCATTGACCCCTGATTTATTTTTCTTCTGAAATTTTATATACCACTTTCTGATTTTGTACATACATTTGTGCAAATTTTTAGACATGATTTTGTATATACAAACTGTAGAAATGCTCTATCTATGCTAGTTGATGGGTAGAGTCGAAAACAATGTTATTTAATACCATAATGTTGCACGCTTGACATTTGTTTGTTAATTTTCATGTTCTTTTGTGATTGTGTGTAGCTTACTTTGATTAACTAAACAGATGATTTAGAAATCCTAATCCAAGATAGAGGTTGAAAAGTCCTCAAGAAAAGTGGAAATGGGAAGAAGGGGATTTTGAAATGCAGGGAAATGTGTGCATTGGAAGAGGGTGAGTGTGTAAAACAGAACATGGTCTTAGCTTAGTGCCTTTATGATTATGTGACTCAGTCAGGTAAGCTAAGCCTCTTAGATAAAACTGTAGATTAATTCTTTTATTACTGAACTAGAATTTTGAAATCCGAGGGTTTTGGATGGAGAATTAATTACAACTTCACTTAACTTACATTGTTCAGTTTTCACATCCTTGAACAACATTCCAAAGATTTGAGTTTATTTTGAAACTGCGTTATTATGCTTGTATTTGGACCTTTTTCAGGGATACTTACAACTGTGTATTACACAGATCATAACAATTTTTGGTGGTAGTCATCTTTATGCTGAGATGAACTTAACTTATGAATCTACACTGTAGAGTTTTAAGGCTAGTGGAGGAAATGACTAATGGCATAAAATTAAAAAAAGATAACAAAAAAAATGCCTTTTGTTAATCACCTTTACTATCTCTCATCTCCAAAAGCCAATATTAAAAGGGTGTAGTCAAAAGGTTAATGAAAAGTTTAAAGGAGATTAGCAAGTTGGGTTGGATTAAATAACCCCCACAAAGCTAAAGTTAGTGGGCACATTTTTATTAGTTCACAGTTCCTACCAGGAAAATGTAATTTAGTACTGTCTTAAATAAGTCTGCAATCACATGCCTATAAGCATTGGAAATAGCACAATGTTAATCATACAAACGGGTCAAGCCGTTTTGTTGTTCTCAGCACATTATTTCCTAGTGCCAATTCTTTTTTTGGACTATCATCTTACTAGTTAAGAAATCCAAAACAAAAACATTTCATTGAAAAAACATCACTAATATATCTCTGCAATGATTTTCAATGCAGTTTTTAATATGAACTTCAACTATAAAATCCTGTTTAAAATTTCTTAACCAGTAGGATATTGATTAGCAGTGCCAAAATAATTTGCAACCATGTAGATTAAACTAATTTGTCGTGGATATAATTTTTTTTTTGTAGGAAACGTAAGAGTATTAGGACTGGGCGTTTTAGGAGTCTTGTCTTGTTGCTTTGCCCGTGATGTTAGTTTGCTCCCCTTCTAAGTGCGACTTGTACTAAATTGTCCCAAGCCATACACTAGTACTCGACTTAGATTGGTAGTTTAACTAGGTGTTTGGCGGTTTGAATTCAATACAAAGAATGCACAACTTACTCTCGAAATACGGTTACACTTGGAAGTTATTCTGTTGTGGACACAAGTGTGAATCAAATCCATCTTACATTATATAATCTGTTGGATGACTTTCTTATAGAGTCTATCATTATATTGGATGTTTTATCACATTCATAATTGTATAAAGTTTTATATTCAGTTGAAACTGTATTTTGGCTTACCTTGATAACTCTAAACTTCTTTTATGATTTTAGCAGTGATTTTGTGACCTTTAAACTTATTTGGTTCATATTTAATAACAGGATTTGGATCTATTATTGAGCATCTTTTGTCTTTCCCTTTTTTTGCCTTAAATATGGATCACTTTAAGAGTAACCCTTTAACTTTGGTTGATGATCTCGCATCTGAAACTCCTGGTCCATCTGAAAGTGCTACCATAAATAAGAAAGAAGTTTCAAATGTTTGGAATTTTTTCACAAAAATAGGAAAAGATGAGGATGGCATTGAAAAGGCTGCATGTAAGTATTGTGGCAATAACTACAAAGTTGAAAAACACCCTATTAATAAAAATAATTATGGAACTTCACATTTAAGTCGGCATGTCAATGTGTGTAGAAGTATTGCAAACTTAGAAGTGGATCTGAATCTTTAGCAAGAAAGAAGGACACGAAAAATCAATCAAAAGATTCATCGTAAGTTACTTTCAAAAGCCATAATTAAACATAGTCTCCCTTATAATTTTGTTGAATATGAAGGAATCATGGAGTAGATAAAATACATTAATCCTAATGTTGACATGAAATGTAGGAACACTAATGTATCAAATGTGGAAAAGGAATACATTGAACAAAAGGATAAAGTTAAGCAAACCATGTCTAGGATTCCTAATAGAATTTGTTTAACCTCTGATGTTTGGACTGCAGTTACTTCTGAGGGATATATTTGCCTAACTGCACACTTTGTTGATGAAAACTGGAAATTGACAAGTAAGATTCTTAACTTCTGTCGAATGAAACCACCACATACAGGTGTTGAACTAGAAAGTGTTGTGTTTGATTGCCTAAAGCAATAGGGTATTGATAAGAAAATTTTCTCAATTACCCTGGACAATGCTTCTGCCAATAATAATTTGCAAGACATTCTAAAAAGACATCTTTGTGTTCATAAAAATTTACTATGTGATGGTGAGTTTTTCCATGTACGATGTTGTGCTCATACTCTTAATTTGATAGTTCAAGATGGTTTAAAGGTGATTGACAAATCACTCCATAATATTAGAGAGAGTATTAAGTATGTTAAATCATCAGATGGAAGAACTCTCAAATTTAAAGAATGTGTTAGTGATGTTGGCATAAATATGAGCATGGGTTATGAGATTACAAACATGATGTTTGGTTCATCTTATCCCGCTTCAAACTTGTATTTTATGCAAATTTGAAAAATTTAGCTTATCATTGAAGAGAATTTGCTGAATGAAGATGTCATCTTAAAGGATATGGCTTGGAATATGAAAGAAAAGTTTCAAAAGTATTGAAAAGAGTATAATATTAGGTTAGTTTTTGGAGCTATTCTTGATCCACGACTAAAGGTTGATTTTATAACATATTGTTATAAAAAATTGGATCCTTTAACCTATGCAGAGAAAACAAAGAAAGTGTTAGAGAACTTCAAGAGGTTATTTAAAGAATATGTAAAGAACTTTTCTACCTCTAGTGTTTCTCTTTCCCAATCATCCACTGAATCCACCTTGATGTCTCAGTCCAATACTGAAGGGAAAAATTTAAGAGATCAAGAATTATTTCGGTAAGCATTTTATACCTAATGTTCATTTTTCCTTTTCATTTTTTCTAGTTTTGTTTTGATAATTAATATGTAATGCATTGTAGGATTTTAAAATGTATAAGAATGAATCAAAATCTATCATTGGAAAGAACGAGATAGATGTTTATTTAGATGAACCAAGAATAGATGATGATGATGAAGACAATGAAGATTTTGATGTGCTCAAATATTGGAAGACTAATGAGAAAAAATTTGCTATATTGTCTATAATGGCTCGAGATGTGTTTAGTATTCCCATTACTACAGTGGCACCAGAGTCAGCTTTTAGCAAAGGTGGGCATGTACTTTCGAAATATAGAAGCTCCATTCTTCTTGAACATGTGCAAATGTTGATTTGTACTCAAAATTGGCTATATGGATTTTCTGAAAATCCTAACTGTAAGTGTATATGTTATTATTTTTAAAATTACTTTACATTAAATTATTAATTCTAAACTAGTTGTTTGATTGTATTTCAATTGCTTGTGATAGATGAAATTGTTGAAGATATTTTTGGTCATGAAGGAATTGATGAGTCTAAACTTTTAGAAGATGTTGAAAGTCTTCAACATTGTGGGCAATGAAAGTTATCACACGCGATGACACCGGAACTTTAATTTACTTTCTAATTATTAAATTTTTTATTTATTGTTTATAATTTTTGTAGAATGCTAGTCCTTTTAAAGAATAAAGTTTAGTTTTGAAGTAGAAAGTAGACATTTCAGCTTTGATTTTAAATGCATTGTGTATTTCAGCATGGAGCATTTAATTGTAAATAAATTTGTCTTGTTATAACAGTTTTTGGTGCAGTTTTTAGCTACTCCAGATTGCTTTAATTGAACTTATCATAAAAGCAAGCAGAAGTATCACTTTGTTGTAGCACCTCTAATACAAATTGAAAGTAGAAGTATCACTTGCTTTAGTTGAAAGTCTTGCTTTTATGCAGCACCTCTTATACAAATTGTATCACCTTCCCTTTTCTCGCACATTCAGTGAAGAGTGGAGTTGGAAAGCATTCCTAGTAACAAAATTAAATTGTTGGATGTTATTATCTTGAGTTTTCTCATGTGTTAAGAATTTTCCTGTTCTTTGCCTGTTTCATTCTCCTGTTTTTTGTATGCATTTTTTTTTCTTGATATATGGACTGATGATCTTAAGCACATGTGCTAGCTGCTAGTCAAGTTTATTAATATCTTTAACATTTGTCAAGTGTTATAGTTTAGAAATGCTGAATTTAATGTCTTTATGTACTGCAGGTTGCATTTAGGATTAAGGTATTCCACCCAAACATCAACAGTAATGAAATGTCTTGACATTATAAAAGAACAATGGAGCCCGACCCTAACAATTTCTATGGTTTGATATTACTTGTCGTTCTTAATGTTGTGGAAACATTAAAGTATGAACTTTTTTTAGCATAGGAACTCCCAAAATAATTTCTACTTAGGCTTTAAATGTTGAGCAATTGGAGGTTTTACGGAAATCGAGGAATGAGATTATTTTCAATGTTTAGTTTATATTGATATGTGAAACTGTTGTGTGTAATGTCTTAAAATTTAATTAATGACTTGTTTATTCTTTGTGTAAAAAATCTGGATTTAAAAAAGAAAGTCCATGGACTAGTGCTAACCCATAGAGCTTTAGGTATATTTTTTTAGTAAGAAATGTTTTTGGTGTTGTGAGTTTTTTTGTTTCCAACACATGAATTAAAGCTAAATCTTATAAAATGGACTCTCAAGAGATCATAAACTTCTCGGAGAACAAATATAGTCATAAAGTGATGAAATAAATAAATAAAATAATAGTAAGGAAAAAAAAATTATAAAATAAATAAATAAATAATTTTATTTTTCATTTATTTAAAATATTTTGTATAAAAGAAGAAATTTTTAATATCTGGCCTATCACTCGTTGTGCAAGAGTAAAAACTAATCTTATCCTTTTCTTTTTAATTTTTTTAACTTTTTTCATTATTTTAATCTTTAATTAATTAAATAGTTGATCCAATACTATTTTAGAAAAACAATAAAATAATAAAGTTATTAAAAAAATATAATTTGATAGATTATTTCAGAAAATATTATAGTATAAATTTTAGATGTGATTCAAAGTCAAAATCCTTCTATTATCAATCACTAACATTAAACTCAACTTTCACCTTCGGTAAAAATTAAACTCGGTTTCAGCTACAACAACAACAGACACAAAACATATAAAGACAAACTTACAATCCTCCAAAAATGTCTCCTTTTCTGTAAACATGAAAATCAGTGTTAGATACATGCAATAACAAACTCATAGATACGAGATATTCCTAAAACAGAGAAATAAAATGCAAATGAATGAGAATAGTTAATTGTTCAATTCTTAAAATAAGGTAACTAAAGCTGATGTTGATAGATTTGGAAAATTTTTAAATGTAGAAATTACAATTAATGTTATTATTTCTGCAAGAGTTATAACAGTTGTATCTGTAAAATATTTAGTTTTAGAGTTTAAATTCAAAATTTACACATTGAACATGGATTCAAAAAATGCAAGAATAAAAGGAAAAAAAAATACCATTACATAAATGGAATTTATATAACATGAGAGATAAGAGCATGTGAAGAATGCAAAAATATGTTGTGGCCAACATTTCTCAAAGAAAACTCCTTGATTAGGAAGTAACCACATAGTTTTCGAGGTTGTTGAGTTGAGTAGACATAACATAAATATAAATAGGTTATAATAATACAAACAACTTTCGATAAGGGTTACCAGAAGCCTGAATGGGTTTCCGTTTACCACTTCATCTTCTTCCTTGAAACCACGCATCTCATGGCAATGGCACTCGACGCTGCAGTTTGGATCGCAAAGATGACATGGATTGCTCTCAGTGGCTGGATTAGTTCTTGTTTAACTGTTGCTGATGAATTTGCCTCTTCTCTACGTTCTGGCGATATTGGCCCTTTTCATGTGGGTTGACTCAATCATGTCTCTTTCTTGCAACGGTAATGATTACACAGCATCACTTTTTTGTACTTTTCGATTGCCCTTCAAACTGGGCTTGCTTTGATGTACTGGGTATGTGTCAAAATCTCTTCTTTCAGTCTTGCTTGTGTGTTTTGAGCTGGAGTGTAGTGGGTGGTTCTGGTTTGCATTTTTGGGTTATAGAAAAGGGCATGTTTGTGTTGTGTGATTGGGTTTCCTTGATTTGGGGAATTGCGAGGCTGCTTGTTTAAGGGTGTTTGTTGAAGGTTGTTGATTGCTTTGTTTCGGGATGAATTCGAATGCTAACACGATAGGTTGGTTCTCTGTTATTATTTGATTAGGTGATAATGCAACTGTACCAGTCAATTTCACTATTAAGATCCATTCATAGTTGCTATTAGTGATTTGATTTGCTTAGTTTTTGTTCAATTTTGTGGCAGGGCTTTGCTTTAAGTAGTTTGTTGTATATGATAACCATTGAGCATCTGCTTAGGGATCTGCAGTTCTTCTTTAGCCAAAGAAACATTATATTAGAGCATAGCATATTTTCTCTTTATTATTTGCAAGTAGTGTAAAATGTGTCCAATCCAATCAATAATCTTGTGACCTTTTCATTGTATCTAATCCTAATTTAACTTTACCCTTGTGTGTGGTGCAATTTCTTGACCAATTAGATAATGTGATGAATATTGTGGTGTGTCAGCTGTATGAAGTTAAACCTTAAGATGTCATAAAAGCTTTCTGGAAATTATTATATTGTGCTGAGGCTAATTGGTCTGTATGTTGTTATGTTATGTTAATTCACAATATAAGGAAAAGTATAGGTTGGATATAAATTGAAAGTTTAAGGGTGCTACTTTTGATACCCTTATGAGAAAGTTGATGCTTAGAAAATTCTAGGGGCACTTATATATTATGCTTAAATGTGTTTTTAGCATACTGAAATTCGTTCTATTAGAAAGTGGGTTTTTGCCTAACTCAATCCTACAAAATCGGCTTGTAAGGTGAGGTTTGCACCTCACTTATATATTATAATTTAGTCTTATCTCTAGTCGATCTGGGACTTCCGACACACCCCTTCATGCCGAGGTATAAACATCTCGTGCGTGAGAGTAGAAATTAATGGGATGATTTGATAGCGGCCCACAACAGGTGGAAACTAGAAATGTATCTCTAGTTGAACCGGGACTTCCAACACGTTCTTATTCCAAATTGTATCAAGTTTGATCCTTAAACTTTAAAAATAAATTAATATAACCCTTCTAATTAAATTGTATTAAAAAAAATTTATATGTGAAACGGGTTTTAGGATGATGTTTAAGTTATTTACACGGTTTAACACCTTACAATTCAAATATTAACATGAAATACTATTTAATAAACTAAAAAAAAATTAATATTATTGGATTAAAAAAATTATATCTATTCATTTTTAAAGTTTGAAAACAAAAATGTATCAAAATTTTAAACAAGGATGAATTATAATTTTACATCAAAATTTAAATACTAAAAACATATTTAACTTTATATTATAATGCCGCTAAAGTCATTTTTTGGCCTTAGTAAAATATGACTTTTTTTCTGGTTGCCGAATTTCTTTTGGCTGGCCATCATATATACCCTTTTCTGGAATTCGGTTATAGATCATCAATTTTGTCTTCATATATTGCAGGGGTAAGTCTGGAGGAACAATTTGGTTTGGCAGTTTTTTGCTCTATAAGTAGAAAATATTAGGTTGGCTCATTATATATGGTCCGTTCTCTGTCTGTGGGGTTTAATGTAAGAAGAGTTATTAATAGAATGAGAACATCTAAGAGTAAGTTGGCCCATTTGTTGTTGTGATGTTCTTTTCATCTTGTCGTGATGTTTGAGATTTTGAATATTCAAATTATGAAAACAATCTCTGAATCTGTTTTCGTTGCTCCGATCATGTCGTCCAAGTTGATAAATCAAATCATGAATTATCTTCATATTAACAGGTTCTGTAGTTTTGCTTTGCTTTGTTTCATTTGTTCTCTGATCTATACTATCTTTAGATATAGCTTCAAAATCTCACATTAATTTAAGAAACCTGTATTAACTAGTTTAGACTTTTGTGAATCACCAGGTGAGTTTAAATGTGCAAAAGTCATATTTTACTAAGGCCAAAAAATGGATGAAATGGGTTCCATTTATAAATTGAAGTAATATTTAAAGAAACTTGAAGTTTGACAGTGCCCAGTGGCAACAAAGTGAAACGACAGATTAAAAAGAACACCTTTAGGTAAATCTGGAGAGGGAATTCTTTTCACTAAAGCTGCACAGGAAGGGGAAAATTATCTATAGGAATTTTTACTTGTTTGTGTAGTTTTTTCTTTTTATATAAAGAATAGAAGTTAAAACAATTTTTTCATAGTAGTTTATCAAAATAATTTGGTACGGTATGAGACACAAAAGATAGTTTTATAAATTTTTTATACTAAAACTACTCATCCTTTTCGTAGTAGTGTTTCTCATGCAACCATTTTTTGTGCATTACACACATTTATATCAGTCTTCCCAATGCATCTCTTCTTCACTTTATGTGTTCCTTCGTGCTCCTTTTTTAATGCTTTGAATATACCCCAATTTCATTATAATTTTAGGTGTGTTTTCAATTCTTTTACGATCTCTTTCTTTTCGTTTTTACTTTCTTTGTGGGCTGATTTTGAGTAAAAATAAAAAAAAAATTGGATTAAGATAAAAAAATCTAACTGTTATCCGACAACAAATTTAGGGATTTCATTCAAAATTAGGTGTGCTTTTATAGAAATCATGAGTTTTTTTTACAATATTTGAACACATTTTATTATAATAAATATTCTTGTATTGACTCGAATACCCATCATAATTTTAAATTAAATTTCAAAACAAAATTTTATTGAAAATGATAATGATATAATTAATCATGAAGAATGATAAGAACTTTTTGTTTAATTTTGAAATAACTTTCATATTTTATTTTTTGTTTTCTTGTAACTAAATCTAAAAAAATAAAAATATAATAATTATTTTTATTTGGAAAAATATTTTTGCTAAACAAACATGCTATTTTGTGAGCGCTTATAAACTTTAGTATATATAATATTTAAATAAATAAACACATTTGTAATATCATACTAAAACAAGTATAATCACTTTTAATTAGAAAAAACAACTATTTATAAGTATAATCAAACATTAATTTTAAGCTATTTTTATAAAATCACTTATAAACTCTACTAACTATTCTTTAGTCAAACAACCTTATACTTACGCTTTTTCTTCTTTCTAAATTCTTATGTATTTTCCATACATAATTGTTTAACATAGTTTTTGGAAAACGGAACATCTAATTAAATACCAGTTTTCCCCTACCATAATTGATCGAGTGACGTATTTAACATTTTTGTGTTTAAAATTATATTAATTTTGATTGGATTCTATTGACGCATACTCTGAACAAAATGACAATTTATACGTTTACATCTGGATAAAAAAAATTACAACATTAAATTAAAAAAAACATAGTAAGTGTACATTTTAAAAGTTATAACAAGAGCTAATATATATATATATATATATATATATATATATATATATATATATATACAGAGAGAGAGAGACACGTATATGTGATATCATTGTATCTAAAATTAGTGCAATATTTCGTGAACATTGCAAATTGGTCCTATATTTAAATAGATGTTTTGCCAAAAATCTTGATAACTGAAGAGTACAGGAGAATGGCAATCGGCAGTGGCATGATAGGCCGCAAAGGAGAATGGTGGGCGTGAATTTGTTTAACTTTAAAAATAAAATTAGAGCGCAAAGGGAAATTGGGTTAACATTAGAATCTACTTTACCATGAAGCACTCAATCTAGGAAGAAGTCTGCCTTCTATCTTTCTTTTTTCCAAGTTGATTTAAGTTTCTGGATTTGTTTCATCTCCACAGCATTTTAACAATTTTTTTAATCCAAGATTCTGGATGAATCGAAGACCTTCGCAGGAGTCTTTCTTCTTCCTTTGGAACATTTGAAACAAGTTCTAGTTATGTTTCAGCATTATTTCAAAGAATGAAAAATTGGGAAGTGCTAGGAATTTTATTGCAAGATCAAACGCCGGTTTTTAAAACCTGAAGGCCTATTTAATAAAGTTGGGAAAACTGTAATAGCAAAGCAATCCGGAGATGTCTGCGTGGCCTCATCATGGTCCATTCACAACAAAGTCCTGGTTAAAATTTGAGATTCCCTCGACTACATAGTATTGGATGTTATTTTTAAAAAAAGAAAAAAACCTGACTAGTTTAACCAGACAGTCAATCAAGTCAAGTATACTGTTTACTACTTTTCTTAGAAAATAATTTTATGCAGTCTTATATCAGGAAAATCAACAAAACACAATAATATAATTCTAGTACGACACAATAATATATATAAGCATATAGTACAAAAGGCCAATCACACAAGGGGAAAAAAGATTATTATTTATTTGCACCGAGTCTTTCCCTTCCATGCAAGCATTCCAACTTGCATTTCACCATCACCAATAATGAGGTGAGTGGACTTTCTACACACCAATTGCATATGTTCATCCAACAGTTAAATTTCAAAACCTCTAAAGTTTTATGTACAATATTTTAAGCATTTTGTTCAACCTGCAGGCAATATAAACAATTATCAGCTCTGTAGCTAAAACGGTTATAGTTGTCACTTCGCATGAATCTGACAATTTTTAAGAAAAACATAGCGTGATTTAATTGGAAATTTTTGCACATTATGGTATTTTCCACATAACTTGATCCTTAATAATAGAAGTAAAGAACAAACCTGAAAGTTCGACAACCAAATGGTATCAACTATTCACTCCCAAAGTCCTCATAACTTAAACCTTCTGATATGGAGTCTAGCCTATTATTGTCTATTTAAAACCAAGATAACAACGGTATTAGCATTGCGGAAAAAAACAACAGAACACAGGTGAGTGAAAATGTTTCTTACCTTGTTCTCCTCTGTCGAGGAAGTTTTCATTATCCGTAGCTAGGAAGGGTGACCTAGAATAGGTCTCCAGTATATCTGTCAAATAAGAAGCTTAACTATCAGTGCTGATTATTTATCCAATCCTATCTGTTTGTTACTTGATACATATGTAATAGCATAGAAAAAGGCTGGAAACTTTGAAAAAAAAATGAAATGCTTGACTGGCATTATACTCAACACCATCAGCAAAGATGCACTTTCTCTGACACGAGCAAAAGAATGCAATGCTTGAACAATACACAAGGATCCCACACAAGCTTGAGAGAAGACATACCAGAACTCTGAGAAAAATCGGCAGTCAGATCTGAAAGGCTAAAATTTCTGGGAATCTGCCCCAGAAATCCAAATGAAGAAGTGTCTGGATCTAGGACTGCATCGTTCAAAGAATGTGAGTTGGACTCGACATTAGTGAATGATGTAACTGAACTGCCACCAATAGCTGGGCGTGGCTCCAGGACATTTCCATCAGTACCAAACATGTAAGGAGAACAACCAGAATATCCAGGTTCAGATTTAATCATCCCACCGTTGATTCCTTGTATCAGACCCATGTTTGCGTTTTGAGCAGAAAGCATGCTCGGAGGACCATTAATCCTATTGCCATGAGCTGACATATCAACTGCAGCATGCATATTTGTATGTAGTGATGACCCACCATTATTAAACACACTAGATAATCTGGAATCAACAGGATGTTGCATATTTTCTGGCTTCAAACTTGTTTGGGTTCGGTCTGCAGTGTAGCATGATGGATTCTCCGGTACTGTAAAGTGAGATTTGATACAAAATTGCTTAATGGAGAAACAAGTTGATTTTGGATGACTATATTTGAAGATTATTATATTACTTTTATTAGTTCAAAGAATGAAGTATGCTATAGGTTATTACTCTATTCAATTTCATAAGAACAAGTTTTTTTGAAAACAACCTTGTGTTTTTCTAATCAACTTAAATGACAATGTCAAATATAGTAATTAGGAGACACTAAAAGTCTCAACAATTATTAAACTCATTAAATATGTCTTAATAAATATCAAGTACATTAATCTGTTGTTCTATCATTAACAATTTCAAGAAATTAAATATTTTAAAAACACAATTTATTATTTTTTAATATAAAAAAGTACACGATCATTTTGGTTCCTAAAAAAATCTTACTAATATGGTCCAGAAAAGAAGTTGACATCAATTTAGATGCTAAAATATCCAAATGATCCTCTGATTAAGAAGCCTCTAATAAAGTCCCACTTCACATTATGTGATTTTGTGGCACACTTCTTTATCTCTCAAATGACCTGATTCTCTTAGAGGTTTGAACCAGTGCTTCTAAGCTCTGTAATAACATAAACCCACTCTACTTCTTACACAACACATCTAACCATCAAACTCATACAAACTTCCTATAAGCCTATTGCTCTCTTAACCTAAATTTCACCTACTTTTGAACCTCCAACAACCACAATCCCCAGACAATCAATATCATTAACAAACCACCACCATTAACCAGTTCCAGTACCTGAACGCATCATCCACCTTCAGTTTTTTATAGCCTAAAAGCCCAAAACTCCAGAGAACTCAATTCATGTTCTTCACTTACAACAAAGAATTTCACCCTAAATTTCCGAAACTAACAACAAACTTGGAATTGGTGATTCTTTCTAAGTCAGTTCTAAATCAGGTAAAATATAACTTTCATAGTGTTTTATATTCTTGGTACCTAGATATAAAAATTGATACCATTAAACCAATATCTCAACTAGCAATAGAAATGAATGGCAATGCTAACAAGACCAGACAAAGTAGAGTACATTTTACCAGAGGTTTAGCTTCAAAACATTCAACTTTTACTTCTTCAAGTTTGAAACAATTAGTAAATGATGAAATCTGTTGGAAGTCTCACATCGACTAGAGATAAGGTCAATTCATAGTTTATAAGTGGGTGCAAACCTCACCCTATAAGCCAGTTTTGTAAGATTGAGTTAGGCTTTAAAATCCACTTTCTAACATGGTATCAGAGCCATGGTTAGAGCCTATCCTAGCGATATTTTGTTGTTTGCTGGACATATTGTTCCACCCGTTATCGGGCCGCTATCGGATCACCCATTAAAATGTCTAATCCCACGCTTGAGATGTATATACCTCGGCGTGAGGAGGGTGTGTTAGAAGTCCCACATCGACTAGAGATAAGGCTAATTCATAGTTTATAAGTAGGTGCAAACCTCACCCTATAAACCGGTTTTGTAACAAAATCCAATGAATGTTTTCGAAGTCAACCCCCTGTTTATCAAGCCTTAAAAGAATCCAGGACATTACACGTTGGGAACATAATGGGGGTTGCATCTAAATGTGAGAAAGAGACCATATAAGCCCCGTGAAAAGCCCAGATTGAGAAAAAAGACTTCGAACTACACAATCCATTGAGAATAAAAAGGTGTCAACAGCATTCAGAGAGGTAATGAACTTACTTCCAGGGATATGTGATCCATTTGAGTTAGGCAGTGACGAAACAGCAGGGATGTGTGACCCATTAGTTGTAGGCAGTGAGGCAACAGCAGTTGAGTGTAACTGCATTAATTGGACTTGCTGGTCAAGCAATTTGTTGAATTGCAATATTTGCTGCTTCAAAACCAATCTTGCATAATAAGCCTTGAAGAACTCTTCATTTTCTTCTTCAAGCTTTTGCCAAACTGAAAAATGAGGGGAAAAAGGAAAAGAAACTTATGATAGAGGACAATAAATGATGGATGCAATGTGGCAATCATTACAGCAATGCCAATCAGAAGGACTAAATAGCAATTTCAATCGCAACTATCAATTACCAAACCTTATTTATATCCCCAAGTCCAGCACTATGTTAAGTATCAAAACTATAATGGCTTTTGCAAGAAAAGAATGGGGAAAAACCACTGCATTGGATTAAGATAGGCAAGGGTAAAATGCAACTACTAATTCAAGAAGCTGCAACAGCAAATAAGCAATCATATGAAGTTAGATATCACAACCTTCCAAGTTTTGGCTTATTTTATTAAAATTTAATTCCCTTACAAGGAAAGTCCAAATATTACACCGTGTTGAAATTGCAATCTAGATATCTGTAAAACACCATTTTACAGCCCTGCTTCCTTGTCCTAATCAGAATAATATCTACGAAGGATCATATATCAAGACACAACCCAGCTCATATAAACCTTAATATTTAACCCAATTTTATGCCCTAAATGCGACTCTTCCTTCCTCAAACAGAACCCAACTCCCATTCAAGCTTCTGCGGCTGTCACCTTTGCAAGTCACTTATGACTCATTTTCATATACCACATCTTTCGTTTTTGTTGGAGATTACACATGAATTAGGGACATGACCAAATTATCTTTTACCTAGACTTCAACATGGTATCAAAGCCTATCCTAATGAGATGTTGGGCCAATAGTGCCACCCACTATTGGATTCCCTTCCTCCTCTTTCCACACTTGAGATATTTAGTCCTCGGCGTAAGGAGGTGTGAAAGAGATCTCACAATGACTAGAGCAGTGTTATCAATATCGAACAATGGAAAATATCAAAGACCCATAAGTCCTTTATAAAGTTATAACAGAAACCATAATAAGTAATGCCAGAAACATTGCAATCAAAAGAAATATATATGCATATAGATAATTTAAAAACAAAATACAAAAATATAATTGTAATGCAAAGAAATGAGCAATGGTGAGTGACAACAAGCGGTGATGAGCAACGAGCAGCACTGAGCGGCAGTGAGCACCGGTAAGTTGCAAGGTCAGTGTAAGTGACAAAGGGACTCAAGAAGGAAAGGAGTGAGTAGAACAGTTATTTAGAATACTAGGTTATAATAAATTTTTATTGGGTCGTTTATGGCCCAAGTTTTAGCAAAGATATCAATTGAGTTTTAAACCTAATAGAAGACAGAAAAGAGGAACAAATCTCTTTGCCTACAACTAGGATTTTCTTCTTGTCGCTGCCCCTGGATAGCAGGGTTTCTTCTCCACGCTGCTGCCTTTGCAAATTAGGGTTTTTCTCTTCACCTTTCGGCCATATATGTTCTGCACCCACTAAATGTAATGCAGCAAGCAGCCTCCACGGGCCACCATGAGAAACCCGCATTGCCACCACCTTATTGTGGTGACAAACTGCAACACTGCCACCACTTTCCGCTATGACACTACCATAATCGATTTTCAATAACACTGAACTAGAGACATGGTCAAAGTATAATATATGAGTTCATGTAAATCTCACCTTAAAAACCAATTTTGTGAGGTTAAACTAAGCTTAAATTTCACTCTCTTAACATGTTATCAAAGTCATTTAGAACCAATCACACTCAAGTTTGTTAAGACTATCATGTTACCTGCTATCAAAGATATTCAGTCCTTGGTGTTTATGGGTATTAGAGATCCCACATCGACTAGAGATGTGTTCAAATTTATATTTTCTTAGATTTTAACATAATATCAAAGTCATTCAAAACTTATCCTTGTGAGATGTTGAACCTATGGGCCATCTGTTATCGAGTTCCCTTCCTACACCCACATTCAAGATATCTAGTACTCAACATAAAGGGATGTGTTTGATATCCCATATCAACTAGAGATATGACCAAATTATAATATATATATATATATATATATATATATATATATAAAAAAAAATGGAAATAAACCTCACTTTACAAACTAATTTTGTGAGTTTGTTTTAGGCTTAAATTCCACATTCTTAAAAGTTTTGAACTGCCAACCCCGTCTCTTTCTTTGAACACAAAAACACACTTATGTTTGCGCATATATATATATATATATATATATATATATATATATATATATATATATATATATATATATATATATATATATATATATATATATATATATAATTTTCATTTTGATAGGATCTTACTTACCATGTTACAATTCCGCCTTTTACAATCTTGCAACCCCCACCCAACCCAATCCTATGTAGACACTTGATCTTAACAACAATAGATAAAGGCAATACTTGTTAAAAATAAGAAAACGTGAATTGAAAACTCATTTGATTGTCCAGGAATAAAAACTCTAGACATCTCTTGTAACGGCATGCTTCTTCTACCTTGTTGATTTGATTCACTGGATAAAGCAAGCTAGCTAATCTCCATCATAGTTTTCAGCAGTGCCAAATAGCAGCACTGCTGCAGAATAGTTGTCAAGAATTGAAGAAAAGATTATCCAATTTCCCTATGTTAGCAATTCCCAATCCTATTGGACACTTTTTTCTATTTTGTGATACCTTCAAAATGAGATTAGGACGTATTCTTATGCAAAATAGAAGGGTAGAAGCAAATGCTTCTAGGCAACTTTGTGTTAGCATTACCCAATCCTACTGGACAATTTGTGATGCCTCCAGTCTTATGCAAGATAGAAAGGTAGTAGCATATGCTTCTAGGCAACTAAGAGCACGTGAGAAAAATTACTCAACCCATGATTTAGAACTAGCTACCATTGATTTTGTACTCAAAATATGAGGACATTATATGTATAGCAGTAGGTTTAAGCTTTGTAGTGATCACAAGAGCTGCAAATACTTGTTTGATTATAAGGAATTAAACAAAAGACAAAGAAAATGGATGAAGTAGCAGCACTGATGCAGAATCATGCAGCAGAGCTGTTGGAACAAGCTACAAAAATTGAATAGAAGTATCAGCTGTCACAGCTGCAACAGAGGAAACAATTGCAAATAATCAAGGCTGGAATAGGCACCATGAGAAGCAAAATACCTATTTTATCCATGAAAAAAGTGTTGTTTAGAACCATGTTAGGGAATTAGTTCAGGATTCTGCCCCCTCCTTTAAATTAAAAACTGAGACCTCTACTTTCTGTCACCTACGCACACTGTATTATGAAATAGCACCCATTATTCTCCTTTCCAATGAACACCCACATTTCTCCACCAACATTTTCTGGCATTTCTGAGTATTTTCTTGCCAGCTGTGACAGTTTTTGGTCATCCCCCACCTCTGCTGCCTCTGCTCTGCTCTCCATAGTTGCTATCATTCCTGAGACTCCGTAGCCCTTTTCTGTCAAACATGTCACCAGCCAACCAAGATTACAGCCACCTCGCTTTCTGCTCCACATTGTTCAGTTTTTCCACTACCTGTTGTAGTATTTCAGGATCATGCCATTTCACACTGCTATAAGGATTGCCAAATTTGATTTCAACTTTCTGTCACAATTGGCATTCAGGAGTTCAACATTTCTTCCAGCCAATTAAAACTGCCAGCAATTTGTACAGGCTTCTCCAAATTTCTTCATTTGAAGAAATAGTAAACTTTTACTAGATGAGTCCTAAACAAGATAATCAGATAATGGATAGAATACAAATAACCAATATAATTCCCAGTGGCACGTGACAATGTTGAAAACAATTAAGTGAGGGAGTTGGCAATTTCAGGGTGATAAAAGAAATATAGAAAGTATAAAAGTCAGTTGAGTGGCCTAAGCCTCCATTTAGCTCAATCATAGTTAACAATTTTGGATTCGCAGAGTAAGTGACCCCAAAAACACTACAGTGGGATGGTGACAGCAGGGTGGCTGCTAAACTAAAGTGCTTAGTATACAAAGTAAATACAAAAACAATGCTCCCATTCAAAATTTCAAATACCAAATCATGAGACTTCACGGAATTTTACCATTCCTCTCTATCCTTTTAACAGAAATCTAAATAACACACAAAATAGGAATACTGAGCAAACAATCTAGAATAAAAGTGATACCCTAACAAAACAACCTGTTTTAAAATTCAAACAGTCAAGTCTTTAAACATTTGTTGCACAATACAATCCCATAAATAAGTGGTTAACTGTTGACATGAAAGATCAAAATACAACAAAGGATGATACAAGTATCTAAGAACTTCTAAATGAACCAGAACCACATCATCAAAATCAATGCACCGGAGTCCTAAAAATATATTATAAGGGAAACATTTTGGTTGTTTCTTACACTTCATGCCATAAACCCACAACACCATAATGTCTTCATGTTTTAAAAGTAAGCAAAATATTTCAATGGAGAAAAACAGAAAAAATACAAGATTTGACAATCGTGATTATAAAAGTGCAACAACACTCACAATGAAATGAAAAATATTACAGAAGTGAATCAATTACAATTTCTGTCGAACTCCTCAAAAGAATCTCACCAAGTGAAGATGGAGTAAAAACATAAATGAAAATAAAAAACACCATTCCAGTGGCAGGGAAAAAAATCTACCTAGTTCAGTGAAACCAGGCTCTATTTTTGCTTGAGCTAGTAGTGTTTCCACGACTTCTTTCTGGCTCATATATAATTGCAGACACCGTTCTATGAGATTTTGCACCTGTAATGAGACAATTACACCAAAAAAGAAATTACAGTCCGCAACCTCTGGTAGATGTAAGATGAACTGAACTGTGTAGAGAAGAATAGTGAAGAGATTTGGAAGGAGATTGGGAATATTTTAAGATAGGGTAAACAGAACAAATCAAAAGTGACGAATTCAATTTGAAAAGACCAAAAAACTAGCAGCCTGGCCATAATAAATACCCAATCTACACAATCCAGTGACATACTTCAAAACCCTACACTAATAATAATACCTTAATAACGACACCCAATTAATGAATGTAACAATAAAGCATTTAAAGAAACTTAACTCTATGTTCTCACGATCAACAAAATATTACATGCTATGCAAAAGTGAACAACAAACATGGACACAAATTTTATGGCATATCCACACAAGGTGTTAAAAAAAGAGTCCACGACTGCAATGTTGCCGCAAAGTTCAGGTTCTTGGAGTATCTGCAAAAGCAGTTATTTACAATTTTCCACAATATCAACACGACAAAAAGGAAACCGTCACTGAAATTAAAACCTTGTTTGTACGAAAAAGAAGTGACTAAACGTTTATAATCGCTAAACAAGCTTGTCCTAGATAACAAGTTATTTATGCAAACATCATTTCATCCTCAGAATACAAAGCACAGAGTGACGTTCAAGCTTACCAGCTGAATATCTTGACGGGAAACCCGTCTCACTGATCCACTTGACATGTCGTATGTTCCCAAAAATATCTGTTAACAACTATCTGAAAACACAACAACACAGAGAAAAGGATTAGGGAAATGGAGTAATAACTGTCGAGTGATTCAGTTTCACTACAAAACCACCAAAAAAAAAAACAAGTGAAATTTCCCACAAAAACTTCGCCCACGGAACCATAACAATTTGAAAAAGAAAACGTGAAAACAGTATACATGAGAAAATCGAATATTCCAAATTCTCAAACGAAACGACACAAACAAGCTAAAAGAAAAATGAAAAGATAGAAAATAATAATCGAAGCGCAGTGGGAAAGGCGGGATCAATGAAAGGAAAGACAGAAGCGTGAGAAGGAAGTTGGAGGATGAGGAACCCTGAGATGAAAATCGGAAAACGCGATAAAAGATGAAAATCGATGAATCGGTGCATTTGTGGTGAAGCGAAATTGGAGGGAAAAGTAGTTGCAGTTGTAATTGAGAGAGATTAGGGATTTGAAGTTGACCTTCAATGGAGAAAAAGTGACGAGGAGAGAGAGAGCGAGAGAGAGAGAGAGAGAGAGAGAGAGAGGTGCTAACGAAGAGAGAATTGGGTGTGCGTGGATTAATTTTACGCTACAAACACTTGTTACAGTGGTGCAGGCATATATTCCACCACGTCGATCTAAAATATAAGGATTTCCAATTTACTGTTATACCCCTTCCTTTCAAACAAATTCCTGGTTCTAAATCATTCTCCACCTTGGTCCACTTCTACATTATGGTCTTTCTTCCTATCGTATACCGTTTACTGTTAACGCTATCTTTGGTAAAAAAAAAAATTAATAAAAGATAAAACATAAGTGAAAGAATAAAGCAAATTTAGAGGAATTTGATTAAGATAAAAACGACAGAACCTCGAATGTGCTAGATGGATTTACATGTTTTCATGAAACTATGAAAATTGTGGATTTATCCAGCTTGTGGGATTGATATTTGTGTCCCTAAGGTGATGTATCGTGACTAAGAATTGGAAACTAATGTAAAATAAATTATAATTGCAAAAAAAATAAAAATAATAACATCCACTTTGTTCTAAAAAAATGTTATGATAAAATATGTGGAGTTTTCATGAAAAAATATATAATATTTTCAAATTTGTCATCTTAAAGCACCTAAGGGAATTTTAGATAAATATAAAAGTAGAAAATGATTAAAAATGAGGAAGAATGATAAAAGAACCCAATAAATACCGTAAATGTAAGGGTGTTTCTTATCAAAAAAATTATCTGAAATAGGAGTGAAATGAGTATGTTTAGGGAATTTTTTTTTCTGAAAGTGTTCTGGAAATTGAAGTTCCATCCTAATTTTCTCTTTGTTTACTATTTTTTATACATGGATCAGTAGGTAATATTGAAAAGAAAGGCCCAATACTTTTTAAAGCTCTTTTGGGCTGTTTTTATATCCATTATTACTTTTATATATATGTAAATAAATTATCCATTAAAAATTTATTTTTCAAAAATACAGTTTATTTTAATATTTTTAAATCCATTTTTTGAAGACAAAACGAGTTAAAATTAAAATAAATGGTTCAAAAGCTTCTGAATGTGATAGAAAGGTTCAATAATTTATGCGAATTGTGTTGTCAACTAAAACTAATTATAAATTTATGTGTATATAATATGATTGAGTAAGACTCTTTCTCTCAGTTAAGTAGTCAAGTTTAGTAGGTTTTTTCAACGCTTAGTCACATTTATATTTTAATTATTTTTTAAATTAAATTTAGTCTGATTATTAATGAAAAATAATCAGCTAAATTATTCGATGTTTAGAAAATACAACAATATAATTATTTTTTTATTTAGCTAACTTATTAAATAGTTGCCAAAATAAATAATAACACTTTTAATGTATACATAATGTAAAAAAAAAAAATGTGATTAATGTATATTTTAATAACGCTAATGTATATTGCTTAAATTCAAGAGTCATATTGTTTTGTTTTTAAATTAAAAAAAGTTGATTGTATAATGTCTGTTGTTTTTTTTGGTTTTTTGTTCTTTTTTTAAGTTGAAGTTCAATGTTTTTTTTTTCTGAAAGAATCAAATTTAAGGAAATAATAAAATTGAAAAGGTAATTAAACTTTTCTTTAAGTAAAAAATTTCTTTTAAAATTATGGTCAAGCCCGGTTATTATAAAATAAAGGAAGGAAAAAATAATACCTAAATCTTCTAGTAGATATTTTCCAGATTGATAATACTTTAGAAATAAAAATAATAATTGAATATATACGTATCTTAATTAAAAAATAATAATCTTTTGCTTGCATTTGGTAAGTAAGCATGACTTTTGACAAGTTGTCCACTATATTTGTATTGTCATTGCACATCTTTCAAGATAAAAATTATGGCATGTTAAATAAACATAAATTTTGGTCCTTTTAGACAAATAATGGTGTTAGTCTATGATCTATAGACTTTTGCTAGGTAATTGAACGAGAAGGCCCCTCACCAACAACATTCTTTTCTAATATATCGTTAGATAATGACATTTAAGATCTATGTAAAAATGCTACAACCACTCAAATTATTTAAAATTTTAGGATTATTGGATCTCCAAACAATTTTGTTTCAAATTTTTATTTTTATTCAAAACATGACATAACAACAATTAATAGAATTCTCACATCTCAATAGTTAAAAACTAAAGGTTTAAATTATCTATTATCGTCTCTTTTTGTGATTTTTTTTTAATTTTTTTTTAAACTGTGATGTGATGCATATAACATAGAGAATATGATATGTTAGTGACAATCTCATAAGTTACTGTTAGACAAATGTTATATAAAAAATTTTAATTTAATTTTTGTATTTATTATTTTTTTCTCGGTCTCAATATTCTTTTAAAAAAACAATTTCATAATTTTCTTAATTGAGAGATAAAATATGTTATATGATATTTTTATTAAAATTAAATTTTTTATTAAATATATTTAACAAAATTAAATTTATTTAAATTTATATTTTATATTAAATTTTATTATAAATATTTATATATTTTATACAATTGCTAGAGTTGATTTAAATATAATAATTTTATAAATTTAAATGTTAATTTTAAAACAGTTTTATAACAGTTTAAAATAAATATATTTAAAATTTAAAAATAAATAAATAAAGTTTAATTAGGAAAATATAAATCAAAAGAACTTAATATTATTAAATATACTTAATAAAAATATTAATTTTAATAAAAATATTATTATAATATTTATATAAGAATTAAATAGGATTGAATGGAGAATCCTTCCACTGAACAGAAGTTGTGTGAAATTTCCGAAAAAGCCTATCATAATGACACACATATCTTCTGTTGGCACGAAAACTGTAAATTAAGGCAACGGACCTTAAATAAAGCAATGATTTTTTGTTTGACGTGAGTTTTGTCTACCTTAATTTCATTTTCGTCTTTCCAAAGTTTCAAACTAGAACACGGAATTTAAAACTGAAAAAACTTAATTTACATCCTAATATTCATATGAATGTTTTTTTTATGTATATATCACCAATTATTATATATAGTTGATCATCAAACTTCATACCGATGAAATTATAAAAGTAATTTGGTGGTAAAATTAAAAAGAAGGATAAGAAAATTGTAAGTTTAACTCTCTACCAACATAATATATTAATCACTAACGATAAAAATTAAAAATCAAACTTTCTTTTTACTGACAGTTGAACGAAAACACCATTTATTACCGTCTTTCTTTCCTAAATTAGAATATTCAATAGAGCTTCTAGTATAAAATATGATAAAATAATATTAGAATTATTTCACAAAAATATATAACATGTTACTTTAATAGATATAAAATAGGTTTAATCATTTTGGACATCCCTAATAAGTCCTCGTATTCTAAATGCTCTCAATTAGGTCCTTTATTGTAAAAAATTAAATCAATTTAGATATCGCCGTTAATTAGGCTGAACGACATTAAAAATTTGATGCGTGACTTGGTGACATGATCAAATGGTATTGACGTGGCACACATTGGTCGCCTGAGTTGACTTTCTTTTATTTAAATATTTAAAAAACTTGACTTAAATCAAAACCCAACATTTTATTTATGCAAAACTGATTATTAGTTAGGTTTTTTTAATTTCATTGTTGACTGGATGTGAAATTGGGAAAATTTGGGAAATTTTTTTTTTGGGTTTTATCGAGGGTTGGTTGTTATGGTTGGAATTTAGGGGAAAATAGGCTATTTCGGTGCTATTTCGTATACGTGGTGAGCAAATAGGTTTCGTTTTAAGATTTTGGAGTGAACTATCGGTGCTATTTCGGTGGAATCGGCAAGCGGTTGGCAGTGAAGCACGTGGAAGGCAGTGACGAAAGTGTTCGAGGTGAATCACGTGTTTAGGTTAGTAAATGCGTTTTTCATTGAATTGTTTGATGATTTTGTCCTTTTATGGTTGTCCCATAATGTTGCATGGTCTATAATGTTTCGTTTTTTATTGCAATGTGGTCCCCCATTATTAAAGTATTGTTGGATTGTATTTTTTAGTGGGTTGTGGTTTGCATATATTCTTAATAATTTTTGTTGTGGTTTATTACTTTATAGGTTAAAATATAAATTTTGTGTTGTATGTCATGGAAGAAAATTTTGAAGTTGTTTCCACCACAAAGGAAATTTCATAAATGAAGGGAAACTTATGTATGAGGGGGAGAGTACAACTTTATCGTTTGACCCAAACATGTGGAGCTATTTCCTTGTAGTCAGTATAGTAAAAGGGCTAGGTTATGATGGGTTTAAGGAGTTGTGGTACTACGTAGGTGTTGGTTCTGTGTTAGAAAATAGGTTGGAGCCTTTGTTGGATAACATAGGACCCATGCATATGATTACCTTAGTTAGGCTTAATGGTGATGTGCGTCTATTTGTTGCTCACATAGTCTCTAAACCTGAGGTGATACATTTTTTAGAATATGTTCCTCATAATACAACTGAAGTAGAAGTTCAACATGTAGGTATGGTTGAGGGTGAATGTGAAGAGCATGGTGGGGGTATGGTTGGGGGTGAATGTGAAGAGCAAGGTGGGGGTATGGTTGAGGATGAATGTTAATAGCAAGGTGGGGTGAATGTGAACAGGATAGTGAAAGACAATGTGAGGTGCCTGACAATGCAGGTGAGAGAGGTCAATGTGATGGTACGAGTGAAATTGTTGTTGTTTCAGAAGAAAGAGTTGAGGGTGATCATGTTGTTGAAGGTAAAATTGAAACAGAGGTTGGTGTGGGTGAGTTTGAAAGGGATGCTGCTGATGTTCGTAGTTGGAGTTATAGTGGTGAGGATGTTAATGATGATGATGATGAGGTTAATTATGACTATATGGAAGGTCTGATTGATGTAAATGTTGGCTGTGATATAGAAGAGGAGGTAGGAGATGGAGTTGGAGATTGGTTTGGTAATGTCCAAATTGATGTGCAATCTAATGATAGTGATGTAAATAATGATGGAATAAATAATGATGATGATAGAGGTTTGTCCGATGATGAATGGGAATTCGATGAATTAGACAGTGGAGCAGAAAGTGATGGAGAAGATGATGAAGATGAGGGTTATGAGAAGTTTGTAACATTCTCTATGCCTAAGACAATGGTAGATTATAAATGGTATTTGGGAACTTATTTTGCTGGCAAGCAAGAATTTCTGAATGCCATAAAAACATATGCAGTAGAAAATGGCAGAAATATTAAATATGTTAAAAATGATCAGAAGAGAATTAGGCTAAAATGTATGAGTGTTAAAGGAGAGTGCCCCTAGATGACATATTGTGCTTATACGGAAGCCATTCATACGTGGCAATTAAGGACAATTGTTGACAACCACAGTTGTAGTATAGAGTACAAAGTAAGATTACGTAATGCAAAATGGCTCGGTAAGAGATTGGAAAAAACTGTTAGAGAAAATCCCAAAGTAAAGGGAATGGAAATTCGTGAGAAGATAAATAGAAAATGGAATGTATGTGTATCTAGATGCATGGCTTATAGGGCAAAGGTCATTGCTTCAGACCATGTTGATGGGTCTTTCAAAGACCAATATACAATGATTTATGTGGAAGGCAGCTACCGCAACCCATCCACAAACATGAGAATCGGAAATGAGAAATATAAAAGAGCTCAATGACGAGGCTTTCAAATACTTGTTAAAAATCTCTCCCATCCCAGGTTTGTATTTATACTTCTATTGTTTAATAGTTGAACATGGTTAAAAATCCCTCCTAACTTTCAACACTAATATTGATTATCCTTATTCAATGTAGGTACTGGTCACGATCAAGATTTAGTAGCACACCTCAATGTGATACTTTGGTAAACAACATGTCAGAGGCTTTCAACGATGTAATGGTGCATACAAGGTCTAAGCCAATCATAAGCATGTTGGAGGAGATCCGCCTTTACTTGATGAAGAGATGGGCAACTAACAGAACAAAAATGCAATCATTGTCTAGGGATATTTGTCCTAAAATCAAGACTAGACTAAATAAGGAGTCTCAGTTAACTAAATATTGGATTCTGAGGTAACCTAAATGCAATATTGTTTATGATTTATTGATTATTAATTTTCTTCTTTTCACTTTACAGTGGTCAGCAAACAAGATGTTTGAAGTTCGCCATGTGTCCCAAGTTGGTGATAAGTTTGTACTGAATTTAAATGAAAATTTGTGTACATGCAGGAAGTGGGTTATCACTGGTATACCATATTGTCACTCCTTGACTGCTATGAAATTCCTAAATCTAGATGTAGGAGACTTCATACCATGTTGCTTTAGGAAGTCAACATATGAAGAAATATACTCTTCAATTTTGTATCCAATAAATGGTAACAAGATGTAGGAGATTACCACATATGTTGATGTCCTTCCTCCACCAAAAAGAATATTGCTTGAGACCAAAGAAGAAGTGAAGGTTGGAGTAATGGGAGTTGGTCAAGGACGACACAAGAATGAGGAAGGGGGGTTTAAAGAAAAGATGTGGCATTTGTAAGGAACTAGGTCACAATAGGACTTCTTGCACCAAATCAAGACAGACACCTGATGTCAACTCTCACTAAACACAAGAAACTAACCCATCAACTCAACCAATGATGCCATCATTAAATCAGGATGAAGTTGTAGGTCAAAGGGATAAATGATCAATTTTAATGTTTAGACAATGTCAGCATGGGAAGAATTTTATACGTCATGTGAACAATTGTAATGCTTGCCATATCTTTTTGTATAAGACAACAATTATTTAATATTTAGACAATGTCAGTGTGGTTTTATCACTCTATATTTTGATGTTTAATTTTGGTTTGTATATTACTGGTTATCAATGAAATGAACATACATCAGTTATATTTTGTTGTACATCTTGGTCCAGATATATTCTTGAAGATATATGTCAGGTTTAATCACAAAATCAATATATGTCTTATTACTGGGTGATGGAGGTTTTCCTTGTTTTTAGCCAGTACATGTCATCAAACTGGCACATTTGGGCATCAAAACTATTGGCCAATCTCAGTATTACGTATCAGACAAGTTTCATGAATATTTATGACAACTTAATCATACAAGTGTTTAAGGATTTTTTTTCCAGATAAAATTACATAAACCAGTCCCTTCTCCCTTTTAAGATATTATAGATCAACCAAATTTCATAAATATTTATCACGCATACAGGTGTTTCAGAAGTTTTCTTTCACTATGCTAGAAGAATATATTTGTTTATCACGTATCTAAAGTCATGACATGTGCGTGTTGCAAAGCAAAAGTCCTTTTTTAGTCTTAGTGGGGTACATGTTTACATTACACTGGTTTTAAATTTCACTGATATGGTACCAAATTCTTATGCAGCTTTAGATCTCACATTTATCCCAAGTTTCCATATTCTTATGCATGTGGCAGCTAATTGCTCAGTCCATACCATATAAAACCAATATATAGACCTCTCTTTACAACATATCAAATTAAGAAAAAAAAACCTTTTTTAGTCATATCGGATTCCATAACCACAATTGAATTTGTTACTCATAAACAAATCAAACAAGTCTGATTTTCATTGAAATGGAAGAAAGCTACAATACACTTACAAGACATTAGCCCATTCTCATCAACATTGAAACTAAAATTGTGTTTATTACACATAAAACACAAACCAAAAATATCAAAACATTCATCCACTTTTCAACACTGAAGACAAATTTCTCTAACTTAACTAACATTTTTCTATTACTATTCATTTCTTCATTGTGTAACAAACTTTCTTTGTTTCCTTCAAACTTCAAGCATGTGCCCCTTTCATTTTCCGCAACATCAGTGCACCATTTGAAGTAGTTGCAACCACTGTCTTCAGTACCATTATGTATAAACAAGAATATCTTCTCAGAAACACTTCCACATAATACAAAGGTGAAATAAATCATATCTTATACTTCGAGCATCCCCAAAATTACTTGTCACGATTCTTCATAGTTTTAGCAGTTCTCAACGCACATCTCAGTCCACAGTGGCAAATCGGTGAATACACATTAAGGTTATCCTTTCGCCACACATTGCATGTCGACGAACAGCAAGAATGGTCCTTCGACATCGTCTTCGAACAACTACGTTCAACATCCACCCACCTATGTCGCACCAAAACACCCTCCAACAATTAGCTGAACAAGGTCGAAGACGAACCTCGCTCTTCTTAGGGATTTCAATCTTCCAATTTAGGGATTTATTGAAATCCCAATTATTTTTCCAAATTTCCCCAATTACACACCCAGTCAACAATCAAATTAAAAAAACCTAACTAATAACCAGTTTTGCATAAATAAAACGCTGCGTTTTGATTTAAGTCCAGTTTTTTATCAACTCAGGCTACTAATGTGTGTCACGTCAGTACCACTTGCTCATGTCACCAAGCCACGCATCAAAATTTTTAACGTCGTTCAGCCTAATTAATGATGAGGTCTAAATTGATTCAATTTTTCATAATAAAGGACCTAAAGTATTTGAGACGATCCTGCATAAATAGGGATGTCCGAAATAATTAAACCTACAAAATATGATAAATAGTAATAGAAGTGTTTCAAAATATATATATATATATATATATATATATATATAACACCTAGAAATGTTTAGACTAAAAATAATCCTACACGGGAAATAGAAGAAATAATAAATAAAGGATCTTAACCATAAATATGAGAAAAAGCAAGATAATTTAATTAAATGAAATAATTTTTAATCATCATAACTTGTTAGGACTTCTAACAGAAATAAATATCATAACAAAATATACAGAGAATACGGGTTTCACTCAATTTTATAAAAATAGTACATGATCTGTCTTTTTAGAATAATTTACATCTTTGTAGTAAAATCTATTTACTTGAATAAACATTTTTTTAAATTCTTTATCTATATAAATACAGCCAAAATTATATTACCACGAATTTCTGCAACAGGTCTATATCAAAGACAAAAAAGAATCATAATATTTTGACACACTATTTAATATACGATCAAATATTAAATATTATTTCATATATTTATTATACGATCAAATATTAAATATTATTTCATATATTTAATATACAACCAAGTATATTATTATTTCTTTTTAAAAATATATTTACGTTTATTTTATAATTTAAATATAATATTTACTATTAAAAACTGTTGTTAGATAGTTGTTTGAAAAAAAAAAAAAGTGATTACGAAATATTTTTTTCAAAAGACAAAATTCGACAAACAGAATTTTTCCACGATTAAATTTAAAAATTTTAAGTAACCCTTAAATCAATAGTAGTGAAAGAATATATAAATATCGGTAACAATGACCTTTCGTTCATCAATCATGTACTATTTTCATAGTTACCTTAGCGGAGTTTTGTAGATAAAGTTTATTTTTATTTTCTGCAGTCTATTAAATTAGTTAACTAATACTTTTCATTCATACCATTTAAGTATCCACTTGCCATGAATTACGATTTGGTAAATGAAATGCTACATTGTACCCAAAAAAAAAAGAACTTTTTCTGTTCATACATTTGTCTCTTGCTTTATCAGAATCAGTTGTCTTTGTGGGTTTGTTATCATGTTTCAATCAAAGAATTATTCAAGTGTGTTGGTTGTTACCAAGGAAGTAATCATAATTCATTCAGACTTCGAGTTTGGTATCCTATTTCTTACTCAATTCAATATTTTTTTTTAGTTTAATTTAATCTCTTAATTTTAAAAATATATAAATTTAATTTTTGTAACTAAATCTTGTTAAATTTATGAAATATGTTTTATTTGAATTATTTTCCCTGTTTTACTAATGTTATTTGCGTTTGAAACTAAAAATAAATTGGACAAAATTTAGTCATAAAAACTAAATTTATGTATTTTCAAAATTAGAAAACTAAATTAAATTGAAAGATGATCTAATTTTAATTTTTACTCAAAAAAAATTAATAAAAAAAACATATTTAACCTTTTTTTTTATCATACAACAGTAGCTATGCCGCTGTATCTTGGTCTTGTTCTGTCAGTCTCAGGTGAAAGCCCCTGTTCCATGGTCTTCCTCTTGTTATTATTGTTGGCTTGTTGTAGTGATTGTTGCTGTTGTTCTATAGTTGGTTGTGGACGTGACTCTGACTCTGGTCGAGGATCTTGCGGTTTTGGTGCTTGTTGCTGGTCATTTTGGAGAATTTGCTGTGTCTGTTGCTGTAGAACTTCTGAGTTTTCAATCTCTTCTGCTGTTACTTGCCTTTGATCTTTCAACTTAGTTTTCTTCATGTGGGGTTTAAGCTTGTTCAAATCTGACAGCCTCACAGGCTTCAAGAAAAATTCTTCTGCTCCTTCCTCCAAGCATCTATTTGTCAGTTTCAGATATTATTCATCAGAACTTCACTTCAAAAAAATATATGTTCATAGGAAAAAGAAAAAAAAATTCAAAAAACGATAAACTATTTCTTCTTCTGACCTGCTAATCCTTGAAGGCACATTCTCAGACGACATAATCACCACTGGTATGTTTCTCAAAGATGAAGATTCCTGAAATATCAAAGAGAATCCTATGTAAGTTTTTGAGTCTGTTGGTTCCAGGTGGAATAAGTGAAGGAAAGACAGTTTTCACAGATTCTCAAACGGGTTTTCACTAAAATCAAATACAGCTACTAAAGTAGAAGCTTTAGGAAAAGAAAAATCTTTCGATGAGATATTGAACCCGATTTGTTTTGGGTGGAAAACTGAAAAGCAGATGGTGGAATTATTCCAGGAGATTATACTTGATTTTTTGTGTGGTGTGAAATGAAACTAGTTCCACTTGACAACTTTAACCAACAACATCAAATCGGAATGAATGCACACTTTGAAAATGGAAAGTCATCTACAAGGGCCTTTGCAAAAAGGAAAAACAATCTCGGTCACAAAAACTGAGAAGAAAAGTGGGGAATATAATGGATAAAAGAGGGAATAGAAAGCAGAGCAAGCAAGCATACCTTGATTTTCTTAAGCAAGTCATAGCCTGTCATGCCAGGCATACAGTAATCTGTTATCACAAGATTCACCTCCACCTCCTACAAACACATATAATTCCAAAAGAATTTCAGAACCCCAGACAAAGAGATTGATCTATGGCTAAAAACATTCAAGTTGATTAAATTTGAATTTAAAATTTAAATCAAAACACCTTCATGCATTCTAACCAAAAAAAGAAAATAACAACATACCTGATGGTTGTTGTTGGGAGAAACAGATGGCGTGCTTGGGTTGGTGTTTTCATTCTCACGCAACCCCAGAAACTCCAAAGCCTTGCTACCAGAATCAACCGTAGTAACTGCCATTGAGAAAAAAAGAAAAAGGGTCCTTCTCATCAGACAACATGGGAAACAAGAGCCGAGAAAAAAATATGAATTTTGCGAAGGATGTTGGCCTAAAAGAAAGCACCTTGGTAGGAAGAGGTTCTGAGGAGCCTCTCGATGAGTTTCCTATCTATGATGCTGTCATCAACAGCCAACACATGAAACTGCGACTCTGCTGCAGCCATCCCCATTTGCTTGAAGATGTGGAGTGAGGAAGAAGCCAAGAGGTGTAAGGAAAAAAAAGGGTGGTCGGAAGAATGGTTTTTGGTGAGTGTTATGGGAGGAAGACGAGAAAGGAAGAAGAAGGAGATAGAGATGGAGATGAAGAGGAATAGGTTTGTATAGAAATAAGACCCACCAAAATCGTCATCCCAGAAAGCAAGATCCGACCAGATTTCATCCGAAATCTTGGAAATTTTCCAAGTTGATCTTGAATTACCGAGGAAGCAATGGGAAATTATAAGATAAAGAGTAGGAAGAAACAATGAAGGAATAAAAAAAAGAAATAAATCTTAGTGAATATTTTTGGGTTGTTGAGGGTTGAGAGATGGGTTGAGTGAGGTTTATTTATATATATGGATGATAGAAGAAGGAGAGGGTGAGAGAGAGAAAATGGTGGTGAAAGTAGAAAGTAGGAAGAAGGCAAAAGAGGAAAGAGAAGTAGAGAGAGAAAGGTGTGTTGGTGGGACCCACAAAAATCCCTTGAAGAGATACAGGTGAGGTCAGCAATGGTGCCTTTTATTTTCCCCTGGGTGTGAAATCATGTGGCGCTTACCATATCTTGGGCAGGTGGGGGAGACTGGTGGCAAAGAGAGGCCAATTTCTTTTGATTCCCTTTTAAGATTTGCTTCCCATGCCCATGCCCATGCCCATCCCCATCCCATTCATGCATCTACCCCATGCACATCCATCCATCATCATCCACTCATATTTCATATTTTCTTTTCTATAAATATCAAAACTTTAATATCTTTTTAATTAATTAATTCCTAGTTTACATGCGTTTCAACGCATGCAATAGGATGAATATGTCTCTTGATGTCCTTCAACAAACATACTTTCTAAACACTCTTCTGATCTAGTAAAAAGACAAACATATAAAAACGTGAACGCCGATTCCATTATAATATAATATTCCCACCCAAAAATATTCACATATTACTTTTCTTTATCGAAAATCCACATTTTTCTTTAAATAGATATTCCACCATTTCTTCAAACACGATGACGAGGATCGAAAACGCGCAATGAGAAATTATGTAAAAGTTGTATTGACTCTCTAGAAGTAAAAAAAGAAAAAAAAAACTATATTGTTTGTTACATGATTAGATTGAATTCAATATGAGATAGATGGCATGGAGGTATATATTGTATTGATGTTGAAGGTAGAAAAAACGGGGCACATGCGAGAAAACGATAAAGTGAAAAGGCACTAACTAGTGGGCCAATTCACCTAAATCTTCTAATGTCTTCTCCCTCTTTTCTCCCCTTCATCATGGCCACGCTTCACGACCTAGACTAAGACTATGCATCAATGTATGAATGAATGAAAATTTCTTTTTCCTTTTATCCCATTTTTTCAACTTCATAGTCAAATGTTCATACCAATTTATAAAGATTTTTACATGGAAGCATGGTGGAATGTTCATCATTCATCGTCCATGCTTGTTACTTTGTCCAAACATTCGAGAAAGTTAGATGCATATTAGGGACGGAAATGATTTACCCACAATAATATAATTTTGTCGAAAACATAAATCTTTATTCACTACATCGATCAACAATATTCTCAAAAAACAACCAACATTCACTTTATCTTTTTATAGCTATTTTTTCTTAGAGATAATTTATTCAAGTTTCATCAATTTATCTCGTCATGAACTTGTTTATTTTCTTACTGCTTTTATTTTTCTTGTATCGAACTCAAATCCAATTAAGATGTTGTTTAAAGCAAATCACAACATATGTATCACCTAAACTCATCCCTTTTATTTATGAATTGTCTTATCACATAACTAAATCTTATTCCACATGCTATTGTAAATTGACTCAAACGTTTTTTGTTTTATCAATTTAGTCTAAGCATATATAGATTAATTAACTTGATTTTCTTTTATATAACATGGTCTTGTTTTGTCTGGCATTTAAATTCTCAAATTTCATATTTGACGAATTTAATCAACCCAAACTAGATACGTTTCACAAGTGTCATGTGTGGTGAAATCATGTTGTCATATTTAGTCCTCAATTCAAATTTTTCATGTGAAAACATACAAGAATATAAGAATAAAAAACTTATTGTTTCGTCAGTTTTTTTTATCGATTTATGGCCAAAAAATTCACTGGGGCGATAATTAATTCGTTTATAATTAAATTATGGTTATTTGAGTTATTCTTCACTTGTTTATTTGAGTTTTAATTTAAATTGGGATTCAATCTTTTTAAACCATATATTAGATGTGGTAAAACTTTAAGGATTAATCATGTCTCAGTACAAATTAATGTTATATTTTATTCTTTCTCATATTTCATTAACCATTATCGTTTGTCTATTATTATGACAATTTCTTGATGACATTTAATCATTTTGCCTTCTTTTTTTAACTTGGCCTTCTATTTTTTAGTTTAAAGCATGATTATATTTAGTATGACATAATTAAAATCAAAACTATTCTTCGTAAATAATTGTATTATTCACGCTCACTTTAAAAATCTCATAATTTGAATGCATAGATATTGCTATTTTTAAATTGAGAGTTTTTCATTTATTTTGATGATATCATTAGTTGACTATTAATACATATTTTTAACTTACCTTTAGTATCCATGACCGAATATTTCGAGCATTTAAATTTACAATAAAAATATGATGAATTTTCAACATCGATAATTAAAGTAAATCCTAATATTTCTTTCATAATTCAAATACATCTAACTCAATTTTATAAAACATGATTTGAAGTTGTATATTTTGTTTTGGTTATATGATTAATTAAGATAACAGATTAAACCTCCTAAGCAAATGAATATTTTAATATGTTTAATTTAGTAGTTTACTTTTTCTTAAAAATAATGATATTATTTCTTATTTTTAGAAAAAAATATTTATAATAAGTAAGTAAACAAAAATTAAACTTAATTTTTTTTTGTTTTCCACATATCCTCTTTGAAACACAATATTATACTTGAGAGAGTAAAATATTGATAGTAAATTGTTGTGTTAATTAAGAATGATTGGTTTAGGAGGTTAGGAAGAGTAATCCTTTGACTAAAGACAGTGTTATTGATAATTAAGTTTTGATTATTAAGAATTAATGATGAGTTATAGACAATGAAGACTAAAGGTCAACGGTTAAAAAAGGTATTATTATTAGGTTAAACCTAGGCATACGCAAGCTTAGATCAGCAAAGCGTAGTGAGAAAAAGAGGAGAAAGGAGGGGTCCTCCTTTCCCTTCAAGGCAGAGCCATCTAGGCATCTTCACATGCACTCTTCCATGAAATGGGGGACCAAAACTTTTAGGTTTTCCTCAGCATTTGCTGCCATTGATGTTCAAAAAGCATCAACATACATTCATTAAAGTCATCGAAACCACTTGATGGATGATTTATCAACAGTGTTTTTTGTTACACTAATTAATGAGAAGATTTAGTGCAGTAGAGCGAATCCTATATCATTATTGATCTTGAAAGCAATAGTATATATGGTACTGGATTTTGAATCCTATATTAAGTTCAACATTTTTCTTTCCTCATCCTTCACTTTCACCAACCCTATTCAATCTTTTCCTATGAGATATGCTGCTATATTTCCTATGCTGAAAACCTAAAACTTCATAATTTAATGCTAATCACGTAGGAACTGTTAAATAGTTTTGTATTTCAATTTAATTACATCCTCTCTAATTATTAACAAAATTATTTTTTCAAATAAATATTAATGGAGTTATATTTAGAAAGCCTACGTATTTAAAAATTTTAAAAAGTAAATTACAATATTTATCCCCTTGAATTTTTAATCTATGAATTTTAAATTTTCTTCTATCTTGGACTCCTTAAATATGTTTTATTTATTTTATTTCACTTTAAATCTAACATTTTTAATATATATATATATATATATATATATATATATATATATATATATATATATATATATAACTTAATTAATTAAAGTGATATATAAGGATCAAAATTGAAGTTCAATATTACCAGTTTTTTTTTTAAATATTCTATAGAATAAGGAACATTTAGATATTTAGGGGAATTTTGTAAGAGAATTTCTTATGGCAGTAATATTCGTTTTTTTGTTTAATATGAAATATTAAAAAAAAATACCTTTAGGAATTTAGTTTCAGGAATATATTTTATTCACGTTTTTCACAAAGTTTGTTTATAAAAGAATTTGTAGGAGTAATTAAATTATTCTTTTTAATTAATAAAAAGACGTACCACTACAATTTTATTTTTTTACTTCATTAGTTGACACCATCTAACTACAAGTTGCATTTTCTAACTTTGGACATGGAACAAATCTTAGGTCAGATGTTTGCCATAACACTGACAATAAGGTGTTTCTAGAAAGTTTCAAATCTTACTGTTTGATTGAAGAGAAAATTAAACAAGACAAGTTGGAAAAGAAAAAAAAGAAGAGAATTAAACACACATAATTTTTCCTCTTCTCTCACCATGACAGAAAAGAGAAGATGTTGGAAATGGTAAATCTAAGAGTTTATTCATTTATTTCTTTATATTTAAACATAATATAAAAATAAAGTTACTTGTTTGAAATTTTATTCGTTGATTCTAGATTAAATTTTATATTTGGCTTAATCTTACCTAAAACATCCTCAATCAAGTCATTTGTTGTTTTATCTAAATCGAGACATATTGATCTTGTACATGACATATTTGGATAATCCTTAACCGACTCGTTTACAACTTAAATAAGTTAAAACAAATTAAAATGGTAGTTTAGATATTTTTCCATAATCTTTATCAACATATTTTGATCGATAAGGATTGAAAGGTGCTTTTGATTAATCTAGATTAACTTGATCGACCTCAATTGAATTGAATACCTTTAGGATCTCATAAGCAAGATTTCCGTCATTCAATCTTAGTTTGCATTTTTATGCTAGCTCAGGACAACTTTTGGCTAACCTCATTAAAAAATTGCTTAGTCAGTCTAAACAAAATCATCTTCAACTTAATATTTGTCTTTGTATAACGTATTTTGTGTTATTTTTATAAAAGACTTTAAGATTTAAATATTTTCTTTTAAGATAAATATAATTAATTTTTTGTTGAATTATTTTACAGAAAAGTGAAAGATTGAAGAAAAATGAAAAATTACCTTTTAGGACTTTTTTGCTCAATTCAAAGATAACTCACCCAATCAGAATAATATTCTCTTTCTCCGCGACTCATGTCATCGCATAGTGAGAAGATTATATACTCACTCAATGAGTGAAAGCAATTAGTCTTTACACAAAAAAAAAATTAACATTCTTTTGGTCATTTTAGAACAACTTAAAGATTTGGTTATAGACATGAACTATAATCTTTTGATCATTTTAAACACTTTTTTAAATTTAAATCTTGTGTTAAAATAACTAAAGGATTGTTATTTTAACATTGAGGTTTATTACTTCTCTTTAAAAAATGAGAACTTGTTAACTTATGGTGTAAATGTTTGAATTATCACTAGAGCAAAAAATACTTTTTATAATGACTATTTATATTTATTATAATCCACCAAGTATAAAAAGTGACACGGTGACATAATTACAAATAAGATAACACTTTTTATATTAGTTGTAATTATAATACTATAAAAATTGGACGATATGACATTTTTATAATAAATAAGAAAACTTTTTATATTAGTTATAATTATAACAGATATAAAAAGTGGATGATGACATTTTTGTAATAAATAAAAAAACATTTTATACTAATTCTAATTATAATCAATATAGAAAGTGGACGCAGTGATAATCAATATATAACGTAGTTTCTTATTATTATTTTTATTTGTAAACAGAGGGTTCACAAATCCCTAACCCTCATTCTTCTTTTTCTCCTTTCTCATTATCGCCTCTTACTCCTTTGTGAACCAAATCTTCTCCTCCACCACCGTTCTTGTCATCATTTCCTGCCACCCATGTTCCTTCCCTTCCCACCACCTACGTCAACGCTCTCCCAATTGCATATACTACGTCACGATGAAGCAACTCTTTGACTTACAGTCCCTCACCATCACGCGCATAAAGTTGAAGTGTTTCTCGGATTTCTTGTGGAGCTTCAAGAGATACAAATAGTAAAAAGGTTATTGCCAAAATAGGCATTGTGATTGATGGAAGGAAGAGACTAGACAATAGTGATAAAGAGAGCGAAACAATGATGGAGTGTTACTTTGGGAACATGATTTTCATAACCTTTAGAGGGAAACTAGTTGAGGAGTTGGTGAATGAGCTGTTAGGGCATGTGATGGGGTTGTTCAGGAGTTTTTGTCGGTGGCCGCCATAAAGGAGCACTTCTTAGGACTAATTGATTGGGTGGAGGCTCTGAGGCAAATTCCTGGAGTTTGGATTATGTGAATTTGGAGTTTTTGTGTATGAGTTCTTGTGAAGAAATTATAATTGGAAGAAAATTTTAGGTTAAGATGAGCTTGATTTAGTTAGGGAAGGTGAATTTTTAGAATATTTAGATGATTTAGACAATTTTTTTATACCGATTGTACCTTTAACTAGTATAAAAAGGAACATTTTTTATAATAGTTATGGAATCAATATAAAACATCAATATTTTCTATACTCACTGTTTTTATACCGATTCTAGAATCGGTATAAAAAGTTCTTTTTAATTGGTATAAAAAGATCTTTTTAATTAGTATAAAAATCCAACTCCAATGAAGCTTTGTCATGATTGATTAACTTAAGTTTAACTAGTTTTACATGCTTCCAACTTAATTTCACATATTACTAAATTTGAATTAATTTCATAGATTGAATAAGTAAATAAACATTACTAACCAAACAAATGTAAATCTTTTGGGAAAACTATACTCAAACTTTTCGATTACTACTTGAACAACTTGGTACACTAGCTAAGAAGATAATAAGTTTTTGGCATCATTGTCAGAGATTTGTTATTTGTTTAGTCAAATTTTGTGTTATTTACCTGTTTAAGCTTAATTTATTCATTCTTAAATCTTTACTTCCTTTTATTGTGTATATTTTAACTCTCTATACTCACATTTTATTTGTTTAACTTGTCTTTTGTGGTGTTTCCATGTTTTGCATGAGAAGCAGAACTCCAACTTATCAGTTACTATTTGGTCTTGACATTAAAAGAACAACTTAGAAGAATAATAATAGAAGAAGAAGACATATTAGGAATGCTAGAGAAGCTATACCAACAACTTATACTTCTAAACTAACTTAAGTCTCCTTGTTTGACATGAAAATGGTGGAGGCCAAGGAAGACACACTTTGGAAGATTATATTACATTTTTAGGACCTCTTAACTTCAATAGTATTGCTTAACCAATAGCGAATGCTACTAAAATAGATATAAAGCTTGCTCCCATTCACTTGGTCCAAAATAATCAATTTATGGATTCCCTTATGAGAATCCATACACTTATTTGGTCACACTTATGGAGATATGCAACACTACGAAGATCATGAAGTGCATGATGAGGCTATTTGCCTCTAATTCCTTTCTCATTGGTTAACAATGTCAAAGAATGGCTACACTCATTCCTTGATAATAACATCATTATATGGTAAGTTACGATGTTTAAGTTTCTAAACAAATACTTTTCCCAGTCAAAGGTTAGTAAAGGCAACCAAGAAACCTTTTCCTTCCAACAAGAAGTTGATGAATCTTTGAGTCAAGCATGGGATATGTATACAAGGTTGCTTAGGAAGACCTTCACTCATGGTTTTGTTGAGCCTACATAGATCAACATATTTTGAGGAGGATTGAAATCCCAAACTAAGTTGATGTTATATGCCTAATCTAAAGGAATGATCAAGTGGAAGATACCTAATGAGACGTGTGAGTTGATAGAAAACATGACTTTTAATGACTATGAAGTGCAACCTAAGAGAGCTCATTCTCAAAGGAAATGTGTGCTAGAGCTCCAATCTTAAGATGCTTTGTTGGTTCAACATAAGCTCATGACTCAACAACTTGAAGCTTTCATAAAGAAACTCTCTCAACTCCCTCAAGAGTTATAACTCACAAGTTCAACATCATCACCAAATGCAAAGTTGTGAGTTGTTTGTTGGAGATCATCATAATGGATAATGGGTCGTGCAAAGAAAGTCTCATGAAGAGGTCAATTTTATGGAAAATCAAGGCTGTCGAGGTAGTTATAGCAACCACAATCAATGTTGGAGGCCTCACCCAAGCATGAGGCAAGTCAAACCTTCAAATGACCTCTACTTCAACAACAACAACACCACTAACAACAACCCTTTTTCTATGATAGGATTTCAAAGCTTGAAGACACATTCCAACAATTCATGCAAGTGTCCATCTCCAACCATAAAAACTCATAAACCTTTATTCGTAATTTGGAGATTGAAGTAGGCCAATCAGCTAAGAAATTGGAGGAGAAACCTAAGTAAATTTTTGTGGCTAACATTGAAGTTAACCTAAAAGAACATTTTCAAGCTGTCAACACAAGGAGTGAAAAGGTGTTAGATGAAAGAAAAAGAGAAGAGAGAAAATGATAAAGAAAACGATAGTGAAGAAAAAAGTGAGAATGATGAAGAAAATGAGAGAAAAGAAGATAACAATGAAAAAAATGTTGAAAAAGTTGAGGGAAAAAGTAAAAAAAAAATATGAGAAAAAGAGATAAGGAAAGGGAAAAGTGTCGTGAAACCCCTTCCCCAAGTCAATTCAAGAAAAGAAAAGGAAAAACAATTTTTGCAATTTGTGGATATATTCAAGAAGCTTGAAATTAGTATTTTCTTCTCAAAAGCACTTCAACAAATGTCTTCTTATACTAGATTCATGAATCAATTGGTCACTAAGAAGATAAAGTACATAAAAGAAGATAGCATTGAAGTTGAAAGGAATTATAATGTTGTCATCCAAAAGCTTTTTCCACCTTTGTTTAAAGATTCGAGTAGCTTCATTATTTTACGCACCATAGGAAGTATGACTATTGGAAAAGAACTTATCGACTTAGGAGCTAACATAAATTTGATGTTACTCTCTATGATGAAGAGGATTGAAGACTAGGAGGTAAAGCCCACAAGAAGGACACCATAATTAGCATATCAGTCTATTGAATGCTCATATGGAGTCATTGAAATGGGCTTGCAAATCTGAATAAAATCATTTCTTTAGTGAATTTATGATTTTAGATATAAAAGAGGATGCTATAAGGTCTCGTTCATTGATAGACCATTCATGAAGACAATTAGAGTGGTGATTGATGTTAATAATGGTCATCTCAAGGTGCGTGTGCAAGATGAAATAATGACATTCAATGTCTTAGATGCCATGCAATACCATGGAGACAGTAATGCTTTAATATGAAGGCTTTGGAAGAAGTGATTGAAAATGAAAAAAGTCATATGCATGTGAAGTCTCCACTTGAGAGGGTATTGATTGAGGCTCGTGATGGTCTAACCCTTGAAAAGGAAGCAAGAAGTGACAAAGCAACCAAAAAAGGTCAACGAAAACTGTCCCATAAAAGTTGAGTTAGAAAGAAAATGCTAATGAAAACAATGAAATTGAGCTTAAAATGTTGCTTGCTCACCTTAATTATGTTTTCTTGGAAGGGTGAGTGAAAAAGCTAATAATAATCAGAAAGCTCTCCATAAAAAAATGAAGAACAAAAAGTAGTTGAGGTTTTCAAGGCAAATAAAGGAGCTATAAGGTGACACATATATGACTTGAAGGGAATAAGCACAACCTACTACATGCACAAGATCATGTTAAAAAAAAGCTACAAGAACATAGCAGAATCACAAAGGAGATTGAATCCAACTATGAAAGAAGTAACGATAAAGGATGTGCTCAAATTATTGAAGTCAAAATGATCTATTTGATCTTTGATAGTGCTTGTGTTAGTCTAGTACATGTGGTGCCAAAGAAAGGAGAAATGACTATCATAAAAGATGAGAATATTTAATTAATGATTTGGTTTTTAAATTTAGCCTTTTGATTCACTTTTATCCCTATATTTGGGACCAAAGCAACATTTCGCCCAACGAAAGTTATACTCATCAAATGAAAAACTCCTTTTTGGAAAGGTTAGCAAAATCTAGTTTTTGATAAAATTAAGGAATATTCAGTGAGAAAACACAACTAGAGACAGAGACAAACATAAAGACAAAGAGCTTAATAACTTCATTTTTCATCGTTCATTTAACTTTTTTTAATATATTTTTTCTCTCGATTATAAACCGATTCAACTTACATATATTTTTTACTTAACTTATTTTGTGAATTTTTTAAAATTATATAAAACTCGATAACTATATATTTTCATTTAATTTTGGACACGATATCCTAACTATGTTTCTGATTATAATATTGTTGCTAAATTTTATTCTAAATATTTTCAAACTACTATAAACCAAAATATTTTTAACTTGATCTCAACCACAATATATTAAGAGTAGTCTATTTTCTTTGAGTATATTTTCAAATTTACTTCCATCAAAGTATGTTCAACTCAATTGTAACCAAAGTATATCATATTCGGTGTGGATTATAGTGTTTTAAATCCAACGTTAAAATATTTTCATGTCAATGACTATGTAATCACTAAAAGTAGATCAAATATTAAAGTTAAGTGATTAGATTGATCTTAACCCATTTTAATATATATATATATATGTCAGCGCAAAAATTGGCGGAGTTGTCTACGACCATCTTATAAATTATTATATTTTCCAAATTCATTGATATTTATAATTATTATTTAATATTATATGAATCACAATACTTTTTTTTCAAGTTGATAGTAGAGGATTTTGTAAATATAGTTACATTTTCTTTTTGCCTTCAAAGTTTCCCAATCTTGACAAATTCCGTCTTCCTAACTTTCTTTTCACAATTTTTTTTATTGATGTGCGTTTTTATAAGAAGAAATTCGTTTATTTTAAGAGTACCATCCAACAGCCTTGCATAAAAGATAATTTTTAAAAGTAAATAACAACAATAATTATACTAATAATATCTATATCGAGTACGAGACAGTGCCATTTTAATTCTTAAAAAAACTCTATTTTTTTTAAAAAAAAATTGGTCTTTTTGTATAGAAAAGAAAAGCCTTCGTTTAGCTTTGGTAACTAAAATTAGAGTATTTTAAAAATATATTGACGGACCTTATTAATTTTAAAAATTAAAGATAATTTCATCCTTGATATTGTAATTAATCCGACGTAAATGATTTTAGATATCGAGAATGTAACATAAATTAAATACTTTACAAAATTAAACTAAGATTAAAAATATGAAATGAACTATAAATTCACGATTTAGTGATAAAATAAATATATCCTTTGGTTATATTCACGCAATTATATCATTGATTTTGGTAAGACCATTCATGACAGTACGACTTAAGATATTGTGTATAGATAGGAATGAAGACTATATGTTAGTCTTGGGAAAAAAAATCAGCCATTTGAGATAAGCAAATAAAATAATAGGGTTATGAAATAATAGGGTTACGAAATTTAAACCTCTAAGATAAAATAAAATGAAATAAAGTAATAGGGTTATGATTGTATTGAAAATGTGAATATATGTATGAATGGGTGAGTTGAGGAGTTTTGAATATTGTTTTGTGGGTGAAGATTTTGAAAAGAAACAACACATATTGCAGAGATCATTTATGGTCCCCTCTTCCACTTTCTTCCCTATTGTAAGGCTTTTTATTGCCTCATGGACCCTTTTTTAATTCAATTATCTTCCTCCCTTTTATCATTTATTCTTCAAATTTCGTTAACCTAACTTATTCATTGTTCTCCAAAATTAACACTATTATCAATTTCGAATCTTTCATAGATTCATTTAATAATCATTTCGATTTTTGTAGATATATTTTTCAACATTATCAGTCCCTAAAGAATTAATGTTTTTCCGTTGGGAAGAAGCCCATGCAAAAAATTAGAAAAATCATATATAAAATATAAATTAGTATTTGAATGTGTATTGTTTTCATATTTTATTTTAAATATTATAAATTCGTTTACAAGAAACTGAAAGTGATAATATGTATGACTTTATTTACTTTTGAAAAATTACAATTAGTAAATTTTGTATTTTAAAGGAGAGTTACTTAGAGATACAAGTATAGATATCTAGAGTTAAATTATGAAAGTCCGTTCCTATAAAAGTAAAAGAAAAGGTTTGCATGTATTTAAATATATTAGGATATGTAATCCGTAGTTTTAAGGCTAGAATTCAAAGATGGATGTGACAGGGTTGGTTTGTCATGCACAGTGACATATTAGTTATATAATTTGTTGACTATGGAAAAAAAATCAAATTTTACTTGAATATTTAGTGTTGATTAGATTAATTAAATTAAATAAAATATTGGTACAATTATATGACTCTAAACATTTTTTATTATTTTATTAAGGATTAAATAGGTTTTTGATTATTTAATTTTAAGTGAAAATTCAAATTATTCTTTTTTCAAAATTTTGATATAATTCAGTTCTTTAACTTTAAAAATATGTGAACTTGGTTTTTTCAACTAAATTTTGTTGAATTTATTTTATGTTTTAAATCCATGTCATAATAATATTTGAGTTTACATTTTTTCTTCAATGTTAGTTGAAAACTACGTCTGAAACCTAGACAAAATTAATAAATTTGGTTAAAAAGACTAAATTCACGCTGTTCTAAATATGAGATACTAAATTAGTTCAAAGTTTCAAGGAGGACTAATTCTGATTTTTACTGAAAGTTAAGAACTCAAATATATATTTAACCATTTTATTAATTATGCAGAAATAGTTCTCTTAATATTTGTATTCTTTTAAGAGTTGGTGGTAGACAGTAAAACACTTTTAAAATGATTTCTCAATTCACTCTAACTTGGTCAAACATTTCACTTTAAAAACAATCTTTTGTTTAACATCGAGAGGAAGTTAGGAGTGATATTTCATATCATAATTGTTGATATACCGAAGACTTGATTTTTACCGTCATTTTGTTAAGCATATTGTTCGAATAAGAGGTAAATATTGTAATATATATTTGAATAATAATTGAATAAGATGTTGAAAAGTGGAACACCAAATGTAATCTTGTAAAAAAACTTTCTTGATATTTTGAAAGAGATGAGTTTTAAAATGGTTTGATCTAACTAAAATTAGTGTGCAATAAATAAATGGGATTGCTTAAAAATGATAAGTGAAACTTAGCATTTTTCTCTAAAACACAAACAATTTTTACAGAAGTAAAACATAGGATTTTGATACATGAGTTATATTATTTTTTATAAATTTCACATAAACTAAGAATAAATACAAATAATTTTTTAAAATAAAGTTAGAAACAAACCTTATTAATAACACAATCCAATAGTAATGAGATATTAAACAATTTCTTTTATAGATTTTATAAAGAGATTTCATTTGTTAATCTATTATAAAAGCTCGTGTTTACAATATTAAAATTATATTTGAATGAAAACGAGTCTCGTACATGTAACAATATATAAATTAAAGTTAAATAATTTATTTAAATGTACTTTAAACTAAATATATTTCATATAAAGCATGTCAAACTTGGACTTAATTATTTGTTGGAGACTTATATCACACAATAGACATTTTTTTATTTGAAATATAATATAACTTAATCAGAGTGTCTATTTGAAATATAATCTAACTTAATCAAAGTGTCTGGTATGATCCTTCATCAGTCATACGTAAATGTTTTTTCAAAGACTACATGAGAAAATTAAGTAATGTATATGTAAACATTATCCTTCGAGATCGAAAGGGCTGAGATAAGAAGTAGAACACTCTTATAAATTGGAGGTAAGATATTGATGGTGAAAAGACTTTTTTATTTTTTAAAAAGAAGGAGAATAAAGAAGAATAGAAAAAAAAGATGATTTCATTCTATTATTTTTAAACTTGAAGTCCTCAACTTTAGGAATAACGTGAGCGTTTTAGTATGGGTCAATGTCAATAGTTTTTCAAACTTCGTCTATTTAACTTTTTATACATGTTACCGTTCTTTCTTCACTTCGTTTGGTCGTATTAGAAAGTCACTTGTAAAAAATATTTTGATGTCAAAATCAACAAAAAATATTTGACAATCTAGTAATAAATGTGTATTAAATATAATTAACCTACCACAATATTGTATTTATAAATTTTAAAATGGATTTTGAATTAACACTAATCTAATTACGATCCAACTGGTAATAATCATGATTTGAATTAAGATAATTATCATCAATCCTAATTTTTATTTAAGGTCGATCATTCAATTTATATTCTCTAACCGACCGATCCATTAGATATTTCTCACAAATGAAACTGTCTCATTCTAAATTGACGGTAGGATCATACTATACTGTATAGTAACCAAAATCACAACAAAATTCACAAAACTTCTACAATACTTCTACAATACGTTTGTGAGAAACAACACATACTATACTTCAAAATTAGTGATAAAAAACCGTAAACTAGTTTATTGTTGATAATATTATATTATTAAGAACCGAAATTGTAAAACTATTTTCATTGACACAAGGGAAAATTAAAGAAAAAGATATTAGCCTATTTGACTAAAAATCACGATACCGAACTACATTTTTTTAATAGGTATCCGTATCATATTTTATCAATTGACTTGCAACGCAATATATAACTTTTGGAGGGAAGTACGACAATGAAATACTTCCAAGTTAATTTTTGCGACGTGCTAAAGAACTTGAATTGACGTGACAATACATGGTGGTCCAATGACACATCACATAAACACATACATGATGCATCCATGTAATGAAAAGTAAAACAAGTAATTATAATAAGACGTTCCATCTCAATTAACTATAAGACCTAACTTAACAAACAAATACATATATGTATTTATTTATATACTCGTAATTAATATTAGTCACGGTCGTGTTTGCGATATCATTTTCAATTTGTCATGATGTTTCGTTACACGACAAACGGTGTCAAGAAAACATGTACGCCACCTAGTTTTAAACTTTGTTTGAGACTCATATTTTTAGGTTTTAATTTATGTGGAACATTGCGCCGTGGGGGGTTGGTTTTATATGAGCAATATAAAAACATTATTAAGGATCTGAAGAGATTAAAATTTTTAATAAAAGATTTATGCTCAGTAATGATATTTGAGCAGGTGTAACCAATTATAGTGTGATTGAGTTAAAGATTTTAATGGAATAGTTAATTTTCATTAAAGTCGGATTCATTGAATGGTCCAGCCAATTAATTCAATACTTTAAGAGATCCGTTTGTACTTTGAGATCTCTTTTACACAAACTATAAAAATACTCAATCCAAATATCGGAACACATGAATTCGATATTAAATTATGTATATTATTGTAGCACACAAAATTAGGTCTAAAGTATATATCATCGACATATCATCATGCACACACCATTCCAAAACTAAGGTATACCTAAAATATATTATATACTGAATGGCAATTAATTAGATATAGTTAATTATATGATTAAATATATTTTTAATTTTTAGATATGAAATTAGAATTTATTTTTGTTTAAAATTTTTGGTATATTTTTGTTTTTAAACTTAGATCATAAAATTATATATTTTTTCTAATATGGTGATACGTTAATGTTTTTTTACGTGTTAAATAATGTTGAGTTTAGATGTGTTAAATGAGACAAATAACTCAAACAACCGTTTAAAATATGTTTAATACATTAAAATGATTTTACTAAGTTGAATTAAAATAATTATATTTATTTGTTTTTAAAATTTAAATATCAAATTATATCAAAATTTAATATAAAAATACATTTCAATTTTGTGTACGAGAGAGTAAAAAAAATTAATCTTAATTATACACATATCTTTATTAGTATACAAGAGTGGTTCAATGACCCTATGATGCTACTAATCAATTTTGGACCACGAGGCAAGAGTATAAAATATTATTTATAAGCTATGCCAAGGTGAGAGATGAGAATAAAAGTGTTTTCTTCCTTTTCTCTTTGTTTCTGGCTTAAAGTTCTTTTCTGTTTTAAGTACCCTTTCTTTCTTTATTTTTTTTCTTTCTACTTGTCTTCTTCTGGCGTGTGATTGAGAGATTCAATAAAATTATTTTGACACAATTTATTCTAAAAAAGTTGTTAGAACCAAAAGGAATATAGTTGTTGAGATAGTACAATACAATTTAATAGAAAAGAAATAGGAAATCATAAATTTACATTAGTATAATTTTTTTTTATGATTTTCTATATACATTTATAACTAAATATGAAATATTTAAGTGTTGAATATTATGTATAATTTAAATATGGTGTTTGGTGATTACGGTGTTTAGTGACTACAAATTTGGTTATTCTTCATATAGAATATTCTTTATGAAACAAAATTAGTTAGTTGTAGCATATACATAGTAGTTCATGACCTAGTCGGTTATGGTCTAAATAAATTTATTAATGTTGACTATGGACCGGTCATATGAAAATATTTATTTATAACTATACAATATAAAAATCGAAAAGAAATACAAATTACCACTTGACAAGAAAATGTCACGAATTGATTAATAATTGTATTAATTATTTGATTAAAATATTAAGCCTTTCAGGATGGTGGGGACTGCTGATTTTATTGAAAACGTAAAGCCCAACTCGAAAGTCAATTAAAATTAAAATTTGGTTGACTTAAAAAAGACTTCCACACTGTCAGAACTTTACAAAATTAACTAAAATTGTTTACATAGATACTGAAAGAAAAAATTACTAATCATTTTGATTATTTAAATATTATTTTTTAAAAGAGACACTCTTATTAAAGGCATTTTTTTTTAATTATATTCTTATTTTTTTAAAAGGAAAGTATACTGTTATATTAAGAAACGGAACTAGTAACCTTAAGACTGTTAAGGTTGATAAATTGGGTTTGAGATTATATATGTTTTACATAGTTTATTGTTAAGGTTATTCAGACTTAAAAAATAGTGTTATGAATAAAAATGATTTTTTTAATTTAATTTTATTGCTCTAATTTTTATGTGTTAAGGTTAGATTATCCATGGATCTTCAATAAAATGGATGGTTTTAATTTCCTCACCCATTATTAAACCTATTTTTTTTATGAGAATAAAGTCAAGATCATTGTCATTAATAAATAAAAATGATGTACGTATTCCATATATTTATTCACATATAAGATAATGTGATGAAATATTTGTGTTGGAGATAAAAAAGATTTTCATATTACTTGCAAATAATGCAGAATGAATTTTAATAGTTTTACATAGATATTATTGGACACTAAGACTACACTTAATTTAATATATCATTTGAGTCCTTCAAATTTATTGATCAAAATTCATCAGTGTATGCAATTAAGGATATAATATGTTTATTTTTGTATGATAAATTTTTGTTCTTAATTTTGTATGTTTTTTATGTTGTAAATGATGTGAAAAATTGTATACATGTAAAAGAATTTCACAAATAAATTATTTAATAAATATCTTCGTAATATAATGTGTTCTTATGTATCACATTATGCCAATTATTCTGGAATATAGAATAAACTTATTAAAGCTTTTGAAATTGAAATTTGACTATAGGATATATATTATTAAGTATGATTTTTTATTTAACTATCTTGATGAAAGGATTATGAAGTGAATAAGATGAATAATAGTTTGTACAATCATTTTCTTTTGTGAATATTAATACCATATCATTATATCAATTTTAACCATATGTAATCTTTTTTTTCAATAAACTTTTTATCAACAAAATTAAAAAATAAAAATATAAAAGTTGGACACTATGAGTGTTCTAATCCTCTTACAAGAAATGTTCAAGATATCATCCAACGTAAGATATACATATTGTGGTACCATTACACTCAATAGTGCCAAATCTTGTAAGGTTAAACGTAACTCACCACTATTACACAAATTAACAATATATGCCAACTAGAAAATAAAGAGGGACAGGGAGAGAGTCTCTTGCTAGAACTGAAATGAAAAATAAACAATTTTGAACTGCAACAATTTGATGAGATTGGTCACATGTAGTATCCTTGTATCACAATCCGACCATTTTACTATGCTAACCAATTTCATGTTTAATAACTCATGTAATTTATTCATTGTCTTGGTTGTTCCAACAACGTCTCAAGTCTACAATCTCTTCCTACATAACTATACATGCCAACAAATCGATTATTTTTTCTAGAAAACAGTGAATTTCCAGCACATGCCTAAACTTGTTATGTTTTTCCCTTGCAAGTCATCTATGCTCACTAACATTGACAAGAAAAGTTAGCAATCTTAACTGTGTCTCAGTTATGAAATTTGAGGCAATCTTTGTAGGTTAACATAACTAGTATGGTGTTATTCCCTTTTATAGAGATTTTGAAGCATTGAATTGGACATTGGCACCAATCAAAATAAGAAACAATTGCTTTGGATAGTTTATGTTTCAACCATAACCATACATTCAACGGTGTCATGCAAAGTATTTTCTCTACATCTACCCTCCCTTACCTAAAAGCTACCATGTTTTTGTGGTTCCAAATAGCCTAAACTATTGATATTCACACTACCTTCTAATTATTGTTTTGTTTCACAATAAGTTCCATGAGCTAAAAGTGTTGGTAATGGATTTTAGGTTGGTTATGTTTCACCGAGTATTCACCCACCCACCTATCACAAAAATCTCATACCTGTTGAGCTATTTTACAATAGTAAAATAAGTGATTAACAATTTAGTATCAAATGATGAGTAATTTGTCACAATATATTGTTAAGACAAACTTTAGTAGTATAGTTTATTATCAATTATAAATGTAAAAAGAAGTAGAATATATGCTTGAGTAAGTTAGTAAGATAATATATCTAAAGAAGTTAATATTAAAGAATTGATACATTTTTATTAATTATACATTTTAGTTAAGTGGGTGTTATCACTAGTGCAAAAATAGACATATTAGAACATGATATTAAATTGGTTATAGAGGAATCAATGTATTAAAAAATATGGTGATAATTATGTAAATAGTTGAAATTATATTAGATTGGTTATGAAGGGAACTGATCTAATATTCCTAGATTATATCGATTATGAAGAGAATCGATCTAATATGCCATTTTAAAATCAAAATAGAAAATCAAGATGTCATATTAGATCGGTTATAGGGGGAACTGATCTAATATGCTTCCTTTTCTAAGGTGTGAGACCCTTTTCTCTCTTCTTCTTCCCTCTCGCACCTTCCTTATTCACACCCACTACCATTTTTCATGCCCAGTGTTCTCGCTTCTTTCCTCCATTGTTGAAGCTTCCATCTCCATTACCGCAACCATTAAAGCATCCATCGTGACCGCCACTTTGTGTTGCACGCCTTAAGCACCACCTTGTCGTTGCCACCGCAACCATTAGTAATGAGACCACATTATTGAAGCTTTTGTTAAAGATGCTCCATCCACTAGTCACGAGACCACCTCCTAACTCTTTTCTTTGACCGTTGCTCCCATCATTATTCTATTGACAAATGTTAGTTTTTAAGCTATTCAAAACTTGATTTGAGTTGAAATCTTTTTATTTATGATTTCTTTTGAAAGAATTACATTTTAATACTTAGTTCTTATACTATTTCAAACTAGATTTGAGTTATAAATTTTTTAAGAGAATCAGGCTTTAATAATAAAATATGGTTAATATTGTGATAAATTTTATTAATGATATATTATATTAATATATCATTCCTAGATATGTATAAACCTAAGATGTAGTTGAGATAGTTTTAACAAAGCAACCAAAATATTAAACCTCAAAATTCATCCAATGGAATGGTTTTCATTAACAAAACTATAATATATGAATAGGTCCTCAAAAACCATTTATCTTTTTTTGCACATCTTGTGTTAATTAAGAATCACAAAAAGTGAATGTTTATAAGCAACATAATCACATGATGTAGAATTTTGTAACACAAAGTATACAACATGTCTTTTAAACCAAGTTCTTATGTTGTGTAGTAATGGATCAAAGTTGGATGAATGTGAGAAATTATTGATGTGTATGAAAATTGAATTGAAGAGTTTTTACAATTTGGTCAACAGAACGAGAGTGAGACATGATTAGAAAATTTAGAACGAAGATAGAGAACTCTAAAAAGAAAGAAATTTAGAAAGATGATGCAATATAAAATAATGAAACTCGTTTATAAAAATTCCATTTTTACTTTAAATTTTTGTTATTAAAATAATCGAATCTCCTCTGTGTATATTATCAATTCTAAAATATTATTTTCTAGGTTCTTTCACTTATATATTTTAATTAAGTCTTCATTAAAAAAGTTTTTCTATTAAATATTTAAACTGTTTTTTTAAGTACTATATTATTTAATTGTTTTCATTAACAAGTAATCAATTCAATTTTTATTTTATAATTTATTTTAACTTGTAAATGAACTCAATCGATAAGCTAAGAAAAAAGTTAACTCAATCGATAAGCTAAGAAAAAAAGTCAAGTTAATTAAAGAATTACTTATAGAAATATGACAATAACAATTATTTTATTTGTTTGAAGGATTTAGTTAAAGCAAACACGAAACAGAAGAATAATATTTAAAAAAAATGAATTAAAAAATATTTAAATTTGAAATATTTAAAAATCTTAATTAAATTATGAAAGAAATAAGAAGACATAAAGGTTTGGGAGTTGAAGTTAGTCATGTGGCCCGTGATGAGCACATTCCTCGGTTCCAGCCTATACTAATTATAAAATTGAGCACCCAACAAACTATGCAAATTTTGTTAAACGTGTTGTGGTTCATTGAACCGTATCTACTTTATCTTTAAAATTATAGATTTTGAGAGTACTTTAAGGATTCCATGTGTTTAATTAATTAGTTTAATCATAAATTTAGGTCTAAAACAAATAATTAACCAAAACAAAACCCTGTCCTCAAGGATACGTGTTGGGACAACCTGGCTCTTTCCCTTGTCCCTCTGTAAGGTCACAGGGACATTCTTTCACTCTTCCAACCATTTCTATTTACTTTCCGAATCCTCACACAACTTTTACCTATTCATTTCTTTTATCATTTTTTATTTAATACCTATCATTTAACGTTAATGTTAAAAGTAATACAAAATTTTATCATAATAAGGATATAATCAAATTTTAGTCTCCTTTATGTTTTTCACTGTTTGATGCTATACATTAATAAAAACTGCAAAAGTTTAATATATATTATATATTCTATTTTATTATACATAATTTTTGTGGCACAGAAGGTGTTATATATTTTTCATAAATTATTAATATAATTAATTGTCTGATAAAATTTTAAGTCTTAAAAAAATTAATTTATCCTCACAAATACCTACAAATAATAAATTATATATACGGCATTAAAGAGGAACACATTGACTATATAGTAGACTCTGCATTTTAACTCTCTTTGGACACTTTGAAAACTGAAAAGGTGTCAAAGCTAAAATAATCTCCAAATTTGTTCGGACAACACGATTTGGAGGAGGAGAAAGGTTGAATAATTAATAATTATTACTTAAATTGAAATATTATAATATAACTTTTAAAAAAATTTCATTTGGTTGATCACCTACCCAAAAAAGCAGTTATTTATTTTTAGAATATATTGATTATTTCTCTAAAAATAACATAACATATTATACAAATGAAAAATATTTGGTATTGAAATTATGAAGCGCACTCTATTATTACAAGTTATCAAAATTTAATTTTACTGAAGTTTGAAAAGAAAAATAAGAATAAAAAAAGTAACACTTCATAATTATTTATAAGTAAAAATAATTAGTTCGGATTGGTATTAATATTAACAATTAATATTGAAAAAAATTAAAATAAACTTAAAAATTATAATAAAATGATTATTTCTCCAATAGTCAACTAAATACTTGATGGGTTGAAAGATGGGCTTCCAGTGGACAATATAGGTGGGCCCTTAGGTTGAGCAGCATGCATCTGGGCTTGGGTTAGTGTATGGAATGTCATGGTAGTCAATAATCTTTCAATAAGAGTTTTTTCCCCTCTATTAAAATAGTTATACTAAAATACGTTAAAAAAACATTAAAGACATATGAATTTTTATTTATTAAGTAATAATACTAATAAAAATATATATAAGTAAAGTAAACATGGGACTACTTGGTTAATCAATTTATGGAAAAGCAAAGCAAAGTAAACAGTTCAACTACTCATTAAGCATATTTCACAATTTTATTTTTATATATCATTATTTTATAATGGTCTTAGTCATTAGTACTTGTTTACTTGCATTTATAAACATAATAGGAGGATTACAACAACTTTATTTCAAATCTTCAAAGACAGACTAGTCTAATGACATAGTGTATAGTGGATGTAATGTAATGGTGGAAATGACACTGATGAAACTCGTTAGAAATATGGTGGTCAAACCATTTGAAAGTGTTAGAAGTCTTGATTTATGTCTAAAAATCATACTATTGTTTTGAACATTTACATTTTATTGTATATTAAAAAATATAGTTCTATCAAAGTAGAAAATTGTGGGATGCATGAAGAAGTCATCTATTCACATATGTAATATATATATATATATATATATATATATATATATATATATATATATATATATATATATATATATATCCATGTGTATTTATTTCATCATTTTCAGAGAATAAAAAGAAACCTAAACAAATAATTTAAGGGTTAAATATGTTTTTCGTCCCTTAAGTATCACACGATTTTGGTTTTAGTTCCTACTCGAAACTTTGATGGTTTTTAGTCCTCATAGTTTTGAAACTATTAGTATTAGTCCTTAAAAATAGACGACGTTAAGTTTTAGTAGATGTGGCATACGACGATGACAGGTTTGATGCCAGCTGCATTCTGCACTCTCTGCTACGTTGCTGGTCAATAAGAATCTGACACTCACGTGGCCATTCTCGCTCTTCCTCCCTCACCCTCACTACAACTGGAATTTCAACCGTCAAAAGGACTCAGAATGTTGCTGCCAAAGCCGCTGCTCAGCGCCTCGCTCAGGTCATGGCTTCTCAGACCGCCGACGACGACGGCGAAGATCTAGGTTTTTGCTACAGTGCTCCCCCGCCTCTATCTCTCTTCAGGAACTCTGCTAAGTCCACTGCAACTCTCAGATCGCCATCTCCTGCCGCGGTCCGATTCTTCCCATTCTACTCCACATTTATTCCATCCATCATTAACTGACTTCGCCATTGTTTGCAGTGGTGTTTGCAGTTTTTTTTTTGGTATAGGTTGTTTGTAGAGTTTATTGGAGGATTCCACAGCCCCACTGTTAGCAGTTTTCATCAGATCATGGTGTTTCCTTGTTATTGGATTTTTTACTGCGCTGTATTTGCGTATGAAATATACTATAATTACATGGTGCTTCCTTCTTAGTACGGCCTAAACGTTTCTTAATTTCCCTTTTGAATAATCTAATTTGTAAATACAAAAGAATATGCAAAAGTTTTTAGATTTCATTTCCTATATCAGAAGTACTCCTTGTGAAACTCGAAGCGTGTAGTTGTCTTGTGGCTGAGTTCAAGTGATAGCTTCTTTAGCTCTTTTGCCAATACTGGCATTCCGCAATAGAACACTCCTGCAATTTTTATACATTTTCTTGTTAAAGTTTACTAATATTAGCAAGTAACAAATATACATCTCAGTTATTAATACGAATATGTTCTTTTACGATTAACTATTTAATCATATTAAACAATGGTTAATTAGTATATTACTATTAATTGACTTAATTAATTGAGATGAGTAGTCCTAATAATAAAAAAGTTGTGGATAAAGTTATGGTATATTAACAATTTTATTTAAATATATAACCAGATGAAAACTCTATTTAATTTATCAATCATTTATTTGTATTATTATATTTTAGTTGTTAAATAATTGGTATAGTCGTAAAAGTATTATTTACTTTTAATATATACATAAGGTAATAAGTTTTAATCTTCTTATAATTACCGATAAATTTTTTTTGTAACTTAATTAACTACAATACTTCTTTAACTTTCGCAGTATCAGTTTTTTTAGGAGGGAAGGGTTAATTTGCCTTACATTTCAACTACTTTGACTCTACTTTTATGTAGTGGGATTACTTGTATTAATTTAACTTCTATCTTACGCAAACTAAATTTTTAAGATTTGTATTATTAGTAAGATACTTTAAACTAAATATTGTTTTATTTGTAAATAGTTTAAATTATTGAAGAACTGCACTAGATATCAATTTCTTCATATTTGTATTGAACAACTGGATCTATGGATCTATAGTTCCGTGTAAATTATCAGCTCATACTTTAGTACTATAGTATCATTCATAGTTTCAACCGGTTACTACAGCTCCTTTATCTTAATTTTTATCAGTATCCTTTACTTCTAAGCATATTTATAATTGTTGTCCCGATATTGCAGGAAAAAAGAAGGAAAATTCAATATCCTCTCTAGAAAACGGTTCTGCACTTGTAGCTAGCAATTTACCTACTGTAGAAAACGGATGTTTGGAAGCAATCTTGTTGAAAACCTCTTTCTAATTAGGCCTAGCAAAGTGTGTTCTTACCTGCAGTTGGAAAACAACAAAAGGAAAATGATCACTTTTAATGTTTGGGTGTGTAATCACAATAAGCACAGACAAAGCTCTGGTAGTCTTGTGCTGGAGCTCCATAAGGGCCATCAACGAGCAGTCTCGGTTGTCTGTGAAACAAATCGTCAATTAATGATGGATGGGATAAATGTGGAGTGGAATGGGAAGAATCGGACCGGGAGATGGCGATCCAAGAGTTGTAGTGGACTTAGCAGAGTTCCTAGAGAGAGATAGAGGCGGGGGAGCAGTGTAGTGAAAACCTAGATTTTTGCCGTCATCGTCGTCGGCGGTCTGAGAAGCCATGACCTGAGCGAGGCGCTGAGCAGCGGCTTTGGCAGCAACATTCTGAGTCCTTTTGACGGTTGAAATTCCAGTTGTAGTGAGGGTGAGGGAGGAAGAACGAGAATGGCCACGTGAGTGTCAGATTCTTATTGGCCAGCAACGTGGCAGAGAGTGCAGAGCGCAGCTGGCATCAAACCTAGCATCACCGTTTGCCACATCTACTAAAACTTAACGCCGTCCATTTTTAAGGACTAATACTAATAGTTTCAAAACTACGAGGACTAAAAACCATCAAAATTTCGAGTAGGGACTAAAACCAAAATCATGTAATATTTAAGGGACGAAAAACATATTTAACCCAAAATTTAAACATAGTGAGAACAAATATCCCATAAATAAATTAATACAAAACAAAATAATATATATATATATATATATAATTTTCTTTTTCTTTCTTTCTTTATTTTTATTAAGACAAGAATAAATTATTCTTGACAAGACAACAAAAATAAGATATAATATTTGTACAATATTATTTCATCTTACCCAATTTTATTTATTTATTTTATTTGAATCTCCCAATTAAAACCTTAAATTATAAACTAATTTATTCTTTAGTAAATTCATATTATATATATATATATATATATATATATATATATAAAAATAAAGGTTTACATGTATTACATATATAAATTGTTATATCCATATATAATATTTACAATATATACATTTTATAATATAAATTATATTTGATAATTTTAAATTTGAATTATTATAAACATATCGTTTTCGTGGATGATACTATTCATGTGCATATGCAAAGAAGGATGTACGAGGATTTTAGTTATTCGTTTGTGTTGATTGTAAAATGAGTAAGGGTGCAGATTTGAGGAATTGATGAAGTTTTACAATCCTTCCAATTTGTTCGGATTTGTGTGGATTGATGAGGAAATTCCAAAATGACCCTACTACAATTATCATATTTACTTTAGAAAAGTTAAAGTTTCTATAAGGTTAAGATCTATAATCGATTCTAAGTGAGGAGGAACCGATTCCACCAACCTCTCAATGTTGTTAGGAGTTCACGTGCACCTTTTGCTTTGCCATAAACAATGTTGCTTTTGCTTTGAGCTGGAATGGCAGAGATTCCTAAACAAAGAGGACAAAGATTCCTGAATGTACATAGTGCAAAATTTGAAAAATGTTGACTCGTTTGACTCCTTCACATAACCACTGTTGGCCATTAACTATTGCTAAGTAGCATTGATGACTTATAATAAATTCTTTGTTCAGATATAAACTCCTCACTATTATTAGAGTGTGCACTGTGCATATTGAGAGTATATTGAGAGTGTTGAAGGGAAAATCTTTGAGTTTCGAAGAACAAGCCAAGTTAGTGTGTTGGAAGACAACCTAAGGTGAGTGTTGTGGGTTTCATTGGACAATGTAGTTTGTGGTTGTTATATGATATAGGTTTGGCAAGGTTAGTGGTAGACGAGGCTTTTTCCACATGAACATGAAGCATGCAAGTCGTTCCATAGTCCTTAACAATGAAGGAGATGCAACTTTGTGATCTAGTTTGGACGTCTAAGTTGAAGAGGTTGAAGATGAAAGTCATGTCCATTGAAGAGGTTGAAGATGAAGGTGGTGTCCATGGAGGTTGTAGCTGGAATCGATTCCAGCGAGACTTTATTTGATTCCAAGCCGTGTGATAGAATATAATATAGGTGTATCTGATTTTGCAAGCAGCGTATTCGGTTTCAGTGAGTTGTATTCTCGTATTCGGTTCCAGTGAGTTGTATTCGGTCCCAGAAGGAATGTATTTGATTACATCATCCTTTATTCGGTTCCATTATTTCGTATTCGGTTCCAACATGAGTGTATTTGATTCGAGTTTTGGTTAATCCATTCATGAGCTTATGAGTTTGCAAACCTTGATGGTTGCTTGGAATAATAAAATAATTTGTAGTTATTTTATTATAATAAAAATATTCTATTTTTTAGTTTTATAAATAAATCAAGAAAAATAAAAAAGTAAGGGACTAGTGCATATGTTTTTTATTTTTTTTAAATATTGATTTTATTTATGAAAAGTAGGAGAATAACATTTTGAACTCTTTTTTTCTATATTTATTTAATCAATTTCACCATGTTTTACCGATTTAAATAAAAATATTTCTTAATTTATGTATTTGCATTAATCTAAATCACACATTTTTCATTGTTAATAGAATCCTGACGTAATGACACATGTGTATATTTATTTCACAAGAGTAAAATAATTTTAAAAAAATAAATTTTTATATTTTAAAAAAAAGTAAATAAAAAATATTAAATAAATGTAAAAAAATATTATGTGTGACGAATTATATTTTTCTTATTACTATTGCTAATTTATTCAACTTAAAATCCAACCAAATCAAAATAGTCAACAATGGCAAGAAACCAAACGTCACATTCCATAGGTAAGCTCGTGCAGCTACTCACCAGTTCACCTTTGTTCTGAAGAAACACAAGTTCTTATATTTTTATTTTTATAATTAATTAAAAAATACTTTATTATTATTATTATTATTATTATTATTATTATTTAGTTTTGTTTTTCAGAAAAAAATAATCCTTTGCCACACGTTAGTCTGAGAAAGATGTTGACAGAAGAGTTTGGATGTTTCAAAATTCAAAGCACTCCACGTTAAAGTGTGGAGGGACAAAGAAACAGAGCGCAACATACTCTCCTTCGTTCCTTCCACTGTTCAACTTTTGCGATTGGGAATGAACCCAGGGCTCCTTGCAGCTGCAACCTTGCTTGCCCTCTTAGCCATCACCTTCTCCTTCTTCAACCCTCTAGCCCTGTTTTCTCCGCCCCATGTTCCGGGATCCAAGGATCACCTCCACGCAGCGCGGATACTCCATGTCTCCGGCGCCGTCGGCCCTGAAAGTCTTGTTTTTGACGCTCACGGCGGAGGGCCCTACACCGGCGTCGCCGACGGACGGATTTTGAAGTGGGAAGGCGAGCAGCAGGGCTGGACTGAATTTGCTTTCACCAGTTCCAATAGGTACTGTTTTTATAATTATATATTGTTGTTACTATCACTGGTACCACTACTATTTCCCTTTTATCACGCCTTTGGTTTTCTCAGGCTGCATGTTAGTGTTTTGTTGGTGAGAGTTTAATTGGGTCACTGGGGTTTTGCTGATTTTTTAGACTGAAGGTTTCATTTTTACTCTAGACTGTGAAGGTTTATTGTTACCTTGAAGAAAGGTCCTTTCCCAGTTGTGGAACAGTGTAGAGTTGCTCTAACACACTGTTATCATGTCTGGCTTTTATATGCTTTAAGGGGAATTCTGCTTGGTAGGTTTTTGCATCATAATAAGTGTATGTGCTAATTCTAAATTATAATATTAGCATAATAGGCTTTGGAGAAGGTACAAAAAATGAAAAGAGAATATATGAAGTCTGAGTCTGTAGTCCAAATGGTCTTATCATTGTTTGAGCAGGCAATCATGGATACTTACTCAACTTTTGAATTGTATTTGACTGGATGTGCCACGGATTAATGCATAATGAATAGTTTTCTGTCAATTTCCTCCATTGAGTTCAGTTTACATGAACTTTCTCTGTCAAAGGAGATGAGCGGCATCGGGATTAGGCTGATTTTTATGTTTAGATGTCAGGACAATAATTGTACTTTAGGGTATCTTTAACTTATGAATTTAACGAGTTTAGTTGTCTGATTTTGAAGGTCGAATTGTGTTCGTCCATTTGCACCAGAGTTGGAGCATGTTTGTGGGAGGCCTTTAGGACTAAAGTTTGATAAGAAAACTGGAGATCTATACATTGCTGATGCCTATCTGGGCCTAAAAGTAGTGGGATCTGCAGGGGGTTTGGCCACGGAAGTGGTAACAGAAGTTGAAGGCCAGCCCTTGCAGTTCACCAATGACATGGACATCAGTGAGGATGAAGATGTGATTTACTTTACTGACTCAAGCACAATCTTCCGGAGAAGGTAAATTCAGCTCAAACACATCTTCCTTCAACCGAGGAAGGCTAGAAGTGTTTCTGCTCTCTTAATTGATAGTCCTTATTTATTATTGTTTTCTAGCTCTGCAGTGTATTAAATGAAGTTGAAAAGAAAATATTACATTTTAAAGATCCTGGTGTGGAATATTCAACCCTAATAAAGGAGCGAAATGCCTAACCAAGTATGAAAAGTATGAGTCACTTGCTCTATTGCTCAAGGCAAATACAAAATGAGGACTAATAATAAGACTTTTGAGATTTGCATTTTCACCTAAAACCATAGTTTTCTGCTCTAATTTCTAGCATGCCAATCTCTTTGTAATGTGTATCTTCTAATAGGACATGCTCCTAGAAGATGCGTATGGAACTAGAATTATGCAAGTACAATAAGGCAACTTTTTATTTACTGAGTCTAAATGTTGGCCCACTTTTGTTTGCAGGCAATTTATGCTTGTACTCCTTAGTGGAGACAGGAGCGGTAGGTTAATGAAATATGACAAGTCAACAAAGGAAGTGAAGGTTTTATTACGTGACATTGCTTTTGCCAATGGTGTTGCTTTAAGCAAAGATGGATCTTTCGTTCTGGTAGCTGAAACCACTACTTGCAAGATCTTGAAACTATGGCTTCGTGGACCCAAGGCTGGTGAAGTGGATACTTTTGCCGAACTACCTGGTTTTCCAGATAATATTAGAAGAAATTCAGAAGGTCACTTTTGGGTAGCTCTGCATGCAAAGGGAAGCCCTTTTGCGAAATGGGTTTCCTCCAATCCATGGGCGGGAAAGTTGATGCTAAAGATTGGCTTTAACTTCAAACAATTGCACTCATCAGTTGCAGGGTGGAAGGCTCATGCTGCTGCCGTAAAGCTAAGTGAGAGAGGAGAGATACTAGAAGTCTTGGAAGATTGTGAAGGGAAGACCTTAAAGTTCATCAGTGAAGTGGAAGAGAAAGATGGTAAGCTTTGGATTGCATCTGTGTTGATGCCTTTCATTGGCATTTATAGTTTGTGAGAGTAAGATGATGATCTTGCAGATCATCTTCTCCTAATAAGATGTAGTTGTGTACGCAGATTATGTAGAATTCAGAACTACTTTTAGTGGTTGATGAGGGAGGTTTTTTTTTTTTTTTTTTTTTTTACTTTTGTTCATTATAATAAAACATTGCCTTCTACTTCATGAACAAATGCACAAATATACATGTTATCTTTTAACTGCTTAAACAAATCAACAATAATTATACATTCATTTTCTTATTTAATTTTCATCATTTTTTTAAGAAATGTTGAAAGACAAGAGATATCTTTTTTTGCTTAATATATTTAATTATAACTAGCCTAAACACAAAGAGCATGTGAGTACACATTTCTTAAATATTTATAAATTATTTAAAATTTAAAACTAGTAATTAAAAGAGTTAAATTGAAAAAACAAAAAAGGTATATATAGTTATAAATATTATGAGTAATTATTTCAGTAATGTTGTGTAAATATTATTATGAGTAACTATTTAAATTTGAAAAAATAGTTATTAAAATGATAAAAGAGTAAATAGTTATTTTATAATGAGTAATTATTTGAAATATTAAAATAATGAAACTGGCAAATAGATTTTTTTTTTAAAATTTAAAAGTAATGATTAAGAAAATAAAATTAAAAAATAAAAGTGAAAAGAAAAACGTATTGTCTTTATATATAATTATTCTTTCATACAGTATTTCTAAGAAATTTTTTAAAAGAGTATTGTTGTGAGGAACTTTTCTCAATCTATTCTAATTTATTATTCTTACGTGTTTATTTTGAAAAATAAAAAAATATATAGATAACATAGTGATATAATATAACTTGTTTATTATAAGCTAAATTACTAATTAGAACAAAAAAAAAATGTGTGATTGTCTATTTACCTAATTTATTGATGAGAATGGAACCTTTTTCGTTGGGATGGCAAAGATATAAAATTAAAAATATTCTGTTTCCTAAAAATAAAAATATATTTTCGAGAATGTGATGTCGAAAACATAACATTTTAGGTTTATTATGAGTGAATCATATTTTTCAGCAATCTTCGTTTTCATGAGAGTAATAAAAGCATGTTTTACTTGATTTCGATAGAGGAGGAATGCAAAAGCTAAATTTTATATAAAAGCGTCGGAATCATTTCGAAAGGATATATATATTTAGGAATAATTGAATCGAAGATAAAATTTGCGGGGGTTAGTATCCGAGGATATTTTTATATCCGTTTATAAATATATAGATGCGGATATTATACTATTCATGTTGGTGAATATTCACCACCTGCAAAAGATAAATTAAAAATTTAATTTATATTTTATTAAGTTAAATTTAATTAAAATTAAAATTAATTATATTTAATTAAAATTAAAATTAATTTAATTAAAGGTGTTCGGGAGTAGAAAATTGTATTTATTTTAAATATTTGTAGATGATGTTAGGTAAATATTAGATATATTAAAGATTACATTTTGAGTTTATGAACTATTTTATGTGTAAATAGTAGATATTAATGGTTAAGTAACTATATTATGTAAATATATTTATGAACCATGTTAGGTAAATATTACATTGAGTTTAGGATTTATTTTGATGTGTAAATAGTAAAGACAATATTGATTATTTTGTTCGTAATATATTGATTATCCGGACTGTATTCTGGGATTGAATTTTATGCAAGTTTGGACATGGATGGTAGCATATACAAATCTGATATATAAAAAAAGTCATTTTTTATTAAAAGTAAGACTTTTTATACATATTAAATTCATAAACCGATATAAAAGTAAGACATTTTATACCTATTTTGACAACAACAGGTGCTAAGAAGTGGATTTTAAGTCTAACTCAACCCCACAAAATCGGCTTGTAAGGTGAGGTTTGCACCTACTTATATACTCTAAATTGACTTTATCTCTAATCGATGTGAGACTTCTAACAACAGGTATAAAAAGTGAGACTTTTTACACTTATTCTGTTTATACTTGTTTTAGCAATAATAAATATAAAAAGTGAGATTTTGTATACGTATTCTGGAAATATCAAGTGATGATGTTTATTACAATTTAGGTGACTGCTTTCATCGATTTCTTTTACCCGTTTATGTTCGTTCTATCCTTGGTAATTTATTTTCAATCTTTGTAATTTTTATTATTCAATATATTTATTTGTCATTACTCTTGTGTTCTATTATTGATCTTAATTACATGATTTTATTGATTGCATATATGTGGATATTTGATTATTGAACACAATGCCATAACCTATACTAGAACAGAACTACTAATTAATTGAGCATCATAAAGTTCATCGTTAGTCATTTATAATATCAAAATATTGAACTAATGCGAACTTATAATAAAAATTGTTAAGACATTAAGATTTTTATTATTAAAGTTTAGACTTATCACTAAGAAATTAGGTATTTTACATGCAGTGTGATTGCTAAAGTAGGAAATATAAGTATATTGTTTAGTATTTTTTATATTGATTTGATGCATGAAATCTAATCTTAGTGAAATCTTTATCATAATAATTTCATAAATTTTATTGTTTTCTCAATTTTAGATTTATTTCATACACATTAACAAATTTCATTCTTTTAAATTTCTTAGCCTTAATTAATTAATAAACATATTTTTTTTCAAACAATGAAAGTTTTTGTGAAAAATGATACATAGACTTGTTCATTTTATTACTTGTACGATTTGATACTTATCAAATTTTGTAACATTTACATTTTCAATTTCTCAAACATTTTCATTTTAATCATCTTCATTCAACAATTATCTTAATTAGATTCCATCTCCATTTAAATAATTCCACTTTTATCTAAAATCAAAAAGTATGATCATCAAATGAATTTCTTATTGGTATTCATGTAAAATGATAATTCAATAAATTAAACTTATTTTTGAAATTGATTCCAATATAAAAGGTTTACACATTATCTTTGTATTAATTGTAGAATCTTGAAATAAAACGCCCTTATTTGGATTGAAAGACAGTTTTGCTAGTCCTATTTACAATAGATCCACGTCGAGCTTATTTGATTCACCAAAATAGAATAAACAAAGTATCAAATCAAAATTATCGAAAAACGCTTATATTTTAAAATATGATGTTGATGTATCTTGAATGGATTGAGATTAATTAATAATATATGATATGAGATTTTGTAAAATTAAAAATGTATTAATGAGTGAATAGTCCGTGGAATGTGGAATGAGTATTAAGTTAGGTAATTCATTATGACATTCATGTTCCAATGATATTCAAATAAACAAAAAGATATGTTAAACATTGTTCTTTATATGTTAAAATATAAATTTATAAGTCATTCTTACTTTATTGTTTTATCTATCAACTTGTATTTTTATAAAAGAAAAATAGAAATTAGAACGAGTCTTATATTATGAGTATTATATCATCTGTCCATTTTAGGTATTTTTAAATGTGTATTTTGAACATAAATTAAATATGACAGCCAGTTTTATGTTTGTTTTTATTTGAAACTATATATTCTTTTATGTATCATAAGAAATTTTGATATAAGAGAAATTTCAGAAATTTCAAAGATTTAAAATAAGAAAATTATGTTTCTTCTAATTGGTTTACCTTTCTTTTCGAAAAAAATATATTTTTTTAATAAACAATTCGTTGTAGGAATAATATTTTTTTATATGAAAATATTTCATAGATGTAAGAATATAGTATACATTTTTTATTAAAAGAAACCATGTACTCTCTAATGTAATATCACAGAGAAATTACGATTTCCTTAAAAGGCATGCTTATTATATTCATTGTTGTTCGCATTGCATATATAAAAAAAATTACTGTGATGTTGACTCATAGGTCGGCAAAGTGGACCCATGATCAAAATATATTTTATTTATGTGTTAATATTTTGTTTTGTGTAAAATTACAACAAAGAAATACTTTAAGAGTCTGCAGAAATCTTATTGTATTTGTAAGTTAGAGTATTAGAGTTAATATTTAAATTTTTAATAAAATGAATAGAAGGTCCATTAAAATAATATTAACATTTGAAATTGAGAGGAACAAAGATATTATAAGAATTAATGTTTCGGTTCCCGTTTCAGCAGAATATCCCATTTTCAAACATACAAAATGAAAAGTGTTTTTGCAAAGTAATTTCTTTTTTCCGAACATAGACTACAAGTTAAAACTCCAACCACACACTCTAATCTCCCAGCCTATGGTGAATAGGTTGTTAATAACCAAGTACAATCATCTTCAAATCTATAAAGATAGGTATTATTATGTCTATATACTCGTGGATACAACACAACCTTAAAAACATATTCATATTAGTTTAACATTATAAAGACAAAAATTATATTTTCGAGATAATTTTGAAACATGTTAATGTAAAAATATTATAATTCAACGCATAAAGCCTGTAAAGGAAATCAAGTTATTCCATGAATAATGTAAAAACAACTATTCTTTATATTTTTCATCCTTTATTTTCATGTAAACTAATATAATCCTAAAAAAAAACAATTAACATACTTAAATCGAAAAAATATTAAAAAAATTCTTCACATGACATTATTCTGGCTTATATATAATTTATTATACACATACTTAAATCGAAAAAGAATAGCGAATTGTTTTGGCATTTTCTATACTGTTAAAAAGGCCAGTGCACACAGACCGAAACTCAACTCCCTCATCCTTTTCTCTTCTCTCTCCAATCCACGATGAGGCTTCAACCGCACTTCGCGGCGGCCGTGGCGGCGTTTGTGGCGACCGCTTGGGTGGTGCACATGCGCAGCGACGTTCGGAAGTCAGGGGAAGACGTGGAAGGCATGCAGGATTGGCAGTACGAAGGTGTTTCGATTGACGGTGGCGTTGGACCGGAGAGTTTCGCCTTCGATCCTCGCGGCGAAGGGCCTTACACGGGCATTTCCGACGGTCGAATCATCAAATGGCAGCGCTCGGAGAATCGCTGGCTCAACTTTTCCGTTACTTCCTTGCAGAGGTGCGCTCTCTCTCTCTCTCTCTCTCTCTCTCTCTCTCTCTCTCTCTCTCTCTCTCTCTCTTCATGCTGCATGTGTACAAATTGGAGAAAATTACGCTTTATCCAAACTTTTTCATCTTCTCATGGAATCAAACAATTCCTAATTCAGTTAGTATTTGATGTTATTATTATAATTATTAATAGGGATAAAAAGATATCCAACATGTTTCTACAAGCTTCACGTGTGTCGATTGGTTGAGAGGTTTTTTATGCAAATTCAGCAAAAATCAAATTGAACTCATCCACAAATTCACCCCCAAGCTCATCGTATTGTCAGTTTACCTAAAATGATTCAATTTATGCTTTTAACTAATTAATCAATCAATAAAACCTAATCCACCTATTTAGACTATAATTCTATCAGACTTCGAAATATGTTAATTTAGTTTGTTTCACATAGAGAAAGGACTAAAACGAGTGTACATAAGTAACAAAAAAGTGGAAAACATGTTAAATATAATAACATATTGGTTATTTGATTTCGTTAAGAAAAACGGAAAAAAGAAAAAGAAACACGTTAGGGTATAATAATTCATTCACCCTTCTCAAAGTAGTGAATGATACGAAACGGAGAAAGTGAAATAAATACGTGATAAAGGAAAATAAATGAATGAGAAATAGAATATTGCTTGTTTGCTTTAAGAGAAATATAAGCAAAATAATATAAAAATAAAACTGTAAAGTTATTTGTTTTAACAAAAGAAAATAAGAGAAATCACAGTGTATTCTGTTTTCATGTAATCAAGCTTTGCAAATTGATTATGCCTTAAACATGATGAGTTAGAGTTTAGCAAAATTATTATAGGGAGATTGCTTTGATATTAATTAATTATTTAAGACTTAAAGTAAACATAAAATTTAAGACTTATATATAATAAATATACTGTGATCAATTTCATTTTATTTTAAAACTATTTTATTTATCTAAGCACTATACATATATTGCATATTTAATTAAAGTATTTATCAAATATAAATTTACTTAAATGTTTAATTTGTTATGTTTTTATAACTAATTAGGATATGAAATGGAATTTTTATTTTATTAAAGTATAAACAATGTGTTTAAGTCAAACATTAAAATTAATATATTATGAATATGTATTCAGAAAAGATTATTTTCCCAGTAAAAAGAAAGTTATAAAATAATATTGATGTGAGACTCTTTCACACAATCACTAATAAAAAAAATAAAAATTGTAATACATAATTACATTACATTAAACAATTGGAGAAGAAAAGTACGTCCCCTAAATTAAATATATAGTTTCTAAATAAAGTAAATATCACCTAAACAGTATTCATTAAGGTCCAAATTGGACAAAAATTGAAAGATATAATTACAATTTGGGTTGCATTAAATAGTCATATATGAAGAATTGTGATTGGTTGAAAAGCATTTGAATTCTCTACAGCTGTCCACCCCTACAGCAGCATATCAATCTTTCATAATCGGTCATGTAATCATTTTTTTACATTCTCACTTTTAATAGCCGTTAGATCTAAATGTAATGGCTAAGATTACTGTTGTCGAGGTAGTATGGCTGTAGAGGATTCATGCGCTGGTTTTGGTGGAAACATTTGGTTTGTTGGGAAAACTGTTCTTTTACTACCTGTTCAAGATACCGTGGGCCCAATCTAAAGCTTTATTTATTTTTCTTGCTTATTCATCCTCCTCTCTGTCTAACCATAATAATGAAGGGAGTTTTTGCTACATTTATATTTTAAAAATAATAATTTTCATTTTTTAGATCCACACTTATATAAAGAATAATATCAGGGATCTTTATTTTATTTTATTTTTTTAAGCTTATAGAAAATGCTATTTATGATTTTTTGAAGTTTTATCTAAAAATCATTTTGAAGTTTGAAATATTTTATCAAAATAGTAAATTAAAGTGAGTTCAACAATGAAGTTAACTCAAATTAATCGGATAAACAAAGAATTGCCTTTTGTTCCCTGGGTTTAAATTTATGTGCTAATCTTCATATAATCTTGAAAGTTGAAATAAACTAAAGAGGAAATTGGCGAAAAAAAAAACTAGGACTCTGTTGAATTAGAGAAAGCAAAAATAAATAAACTGAGACGTATAGAATAAAAAAATATAATTTTTCCTAAACAAAATGGATTTGATTTCCAAAAAATAAGAAAATGAGCAAATAACATGTAGAAGAGTGGCACCATCATTATTTTGATCTCCTATCGGATCCTGGAGGACGACTCGATGATAGAAAGAGAGAAAGATGACAAGTGATGAAAATGAGAAGGTTGATAAGGTTGTGGTTGGCAGGAATGAAGAGTGTGGAGGAGCATACGAGGAGCATGCGAAGAAAGAGCACGTGTGTGGGCGTCCACTTGGGTTGTGCTTTAGCATGGTATCCAATGAACTTTATATTGCAGATGCTTACAATGGCTTAGTTGTTGTTGGCCCCAATGGTGGCACTCCATCAAGACTCATATCAACTTTAGATGTACAAGAAGAAAAAGAACCCTTGGCTTTTTCAAATGGTTTGGATGTTGATCAACGAACTGGTGCAGTCTACTTCACCACCAGTAGTTCTAAATATCAAAGGAGGTATTCTCACAAACATTAAGATTCATCCAATCATATTTTCCCTTGAAGATTTAATAATATTTCTGGAATGCAGGAATTACATCTCTTTGATCTTGAGCAGAGATAAATCGGGGAGACTAATGAAATACGAGCCAGAAACTGAACAACTTAGCATTGTTCTAAACAATCTCTCATTTGCAAACGGTGTAGCTTTAAGCAAAGATGGTGATTACATTCTAATAATAGAGACGACAACATGCAGAGTATTAAGGTATTGGCTAGAAACTCCAAAAGCGGGAACATTGGAAGTGTTTGCTGAAGTACCAGGTTTCCCAGACAACATTAAACTAAGTCCAAGAGGGGGGTTTTGGGTGGGAATTTACTCAAGAAGAGAGAAATTTATCGAATGGATTCTATCATATCCATGGATTGGAAAAGTTTTGCTTTCACTTCCTTTGGACATTACAAAAGCTTATTCGTATTTGGCTAAGTTAAAAAGAAGTAGTGGAATGGCAATTAGGCTAAGTGAGGATGGATATATATTAGAAGTTGTTGAAGACAAAAAATGGAACAAAGGAAGGTCTATCAGTGAAGTGGAGGAAAGAGATGGAATATTATGGGTTGGATCCATTGATGCACCTTTTGTTTCTAAATATAATATTCCTGTGTCAAAACAAAACAACAAGTAAAAGAAATTTGAAGATATACTTGTATTGTTTTCCACTGTGATGTTGTTTTAGATTTCTAATTTGGAATATCAATATTGCAACCCTTACACAAAACTCCAACACTCTTGTCTTAGTGGAATACTATATGTTTTTTGTCATTTACAAAGTTGTGGCCCATACCATGTCTAATGATGTGTGGTGCAATTCTCAATAAGATACGTTTTTTTTACGTAACTAGTAGGAGAAAAATTACGCATATAGGCAAATTCGAAAATTATTACCCTTATGGGTAAATTGTGTTTACTGAGAACGACTTTAAGTCTAGAAGACGCGCTTCCTACACACGGTTTCAGCTGGTTTTGAAATGTTCAAAGGAAATCGTGCCATCTACTCATTTACGTAATTTTTCTAAATAAGTACCCCAATTTCGTAGGAAAACCGTAAAACTATAATATCTAACAACAACATGAATGAACTATTTATTTCTCAATATTGATTAACTTAGTAATCCTTTTAAAACCTCTTAAAACATTCTATAAACTTCTATGTTGTATTTCAGTCTAAATTTATAATACATAATACATTCTTTACAATCAAAACAAAAGAAAAATTTACGGAAAACTATAAACTTCTTATTTGTTGTTAGCAAAGAAAATATATGTGTTTAATTGATGATGATTTTGATGAAAATCAATTATCTTCTTTTCGTCATTCATTATCTAAGTTTGATTAAAAACTGAAAAATATTAATCCATTTTTAAGATAATTTTGAACGTATTCACTTTTAAAAACTAGTTTTATACTGTTTCTCATCATAATATACGTTATTAACTATATAATCAACTATGTTAAAAAAAATAAATTGTGTTAGTCAAAATTATTTTTTACAAAAAATAAATGATTATTTAAGGTAATAATCAATTATACATTTATAAAAAAATTCAATTCCTAAGAAATCCATTATGTTTAATAATAATATAATATGTTGATTGAAAATTATTTCTAGAAAATTAATGGTGAGAAAATATTATACTATAAAAACAATTAAGATAAATATTTTCATATGAATAAAATGATTTTTATCAATAAAATTTAAATAAATAAATTAACCTAAAATTTAAAAGAGTAAAAAAAATATCAATATATAATGGTAAAAAAAATTTATATACTATAAAAAAAAATTTATGATAAATATTTTTCTATAATTAAAATTACTTTTACAAATAAAACTTAAATGAATTAATTAATTAGTTAGCATAAGAATTAAAAGAATAATAAAATATTAATAATTATTTGTGAAATAATCTTATACTATAGAAATAAATTTGAAATAAATGTTTTCGAATAATTAAAATTATTTTTGTCAATAAACCAAAAATAATGAATTAATTAATTATTAAAAAAATTAAAAGAGTAATAGAATATCAATAATTAATGTTGAGAAAATATCATACCATGGAAAGAGAAATCTGAAATAAATGTTTTTCTATAAATTAAAATTATTTTTATTAATAAAATTTAAATAAATTAATTAATTAACTAACCCAAAAATTAAATGAGTAAAAAAATTATCAATAATTAATAATAAAAAATAATATAGTTTAAAAAAACAATTTATGATAAATATTTTCCTTTAGTTAAAATTAATTTTATAAATAAAATTTAAATTAATTAATTAATTAATTAACTTAAAAATAAAATTTTTAATAAAATATCAATAATTTATAATTAAGAATGCATAATTAAAATTATTAATCTAATTTTTAATAATAAATATTTTAAGAATTTTATCAATGAATTTTAAAATTTTAAATATAAATAAATTTTATCAAAATTGGTGAGTGAATTATTGATAAATTTTTTCATTTGATAATTTTTTTCGGTAAAGAAAATTAAATTTTAAAATTAATTAATAAATTTATTTGATAATTCAAATTTATTAACAAATTTATTTCTTTCGATAAAATTTTATCCAAAAAGTTTTATAGAATTGTGTGATCTATTTGTTCTTTAAAATTTTTAACTAATAAATATATTCATTTTTGTTAAGAAAAATAACATTTAGTTAATAAACATCAGGGTAAAAAAAATTCGATAAAGAAATATAATAATTAATATATTTAAAATTATTCAGATTTTTATAACTAAGACAAAAAAAATAAAATTACCTGTATCTCTTATACATAGCACTACAGGTGGTATTATTATCTGTTTTTTCAATAAAACTCCGCTCTATCATCACATAATTAAAAAAAAAAACATAAAAAATCACATAAAATCTCCATAATAAAAAATTACAAAAATTCTAATTAAACCTCACTTTCTACTTTTTAGAAGTCCATTAGTAGAAACTTTCTTTTAATTTATCAGAGTAGCTAAGTAATGATAAGGCGTTTACTAACAGACTTTTCCGGGTGAAGTCAAAGTATTGGCATGTCCAAATATTCCTGATATCTTCTCTTTCAAACAAGTATGTTAAGTGAAGCTAAAAGAATTAAGATTTAAGGCAGAAGAAAAGAAAGAATTGAACAAGAGTTGCAACAACCATGTCAGAATCAAACGCAATTGCAAATGGATTGGCTGGTGCAGGTGGTGGAATCATTGCTCAAATCATCACTTATCCTCTTCAAACGGTACTCTCTCTTTCTCTATATGCTTCTCTCTTTGGCCTTGCGACCAACTCCCTTGAAAATTTTCAGGTAAACACGCGTCAGCAAACTGAGAGAACACTCAAGAGGAACAAGCAAAGTTTGCCCTCTAACACAACCACTGCTCCTGGCACTCTTCTTCAGATCTTTCAGGTTCAAATTTTGCTCTTTTTTCTCATTTGATTGGTTTATTTTATGATGGTATATTCATTATATTTGTGACCCTTTTTCAGGTCATTAGAACTGAGGGTTGGGGTGGACTCTACAGTGGCCTCAAGCCTTCTCTTCTTGGAACTGCTGCTTCTCAGGTTCTCAGTTTTCGACCATACCCCACATGGCAAATCCTAGCAATACACCCTTGTGAAATCTCTACTTATTATTGATTCAACATTTTATGAAATTACATAAGTGTGCTGGTTTCACTTCTTATGTAATGAACTTCAGTCATGAATTTGTTGTTTTCAATAAAATTTGACCAGTAAAGAAGATTGTCTTAGAAACAACTTTGAATATGTTGCTAGCTAGCACTCTTCTACACTATAATTGCTTTTGTTCGTTATTCATTATTCACCTCTTATAAGATGCAAAATTCAAGGCTTAAGGCATGAGGTATAATTTTATTGGTTTCACTTATTTAATGCATTTCACACATGAGGTACATTTTTAACACCTCTCTACAGATAATAGCTTATGCTTATTATATAGTATTCGCCTGTTATAAGACGCAAAATTCAAGCCTCAAGACACGGTGTGTGGTAAATGAGATTGTGTCTAGCGAAAGGGGCTAGTCTCCAATAACCTCATGAATTAAGATTCAAATATTTATTGAAAGTGGTGCTCAAACTTAATGTTTGACTGTGTCTTGGAAAATATTACATCTGAAGGAGGATACATGTGGTGTGGGAAACCATTAAACCAAAAACAAAGTAACATGACTACTCAGTGAGTTGTGGGGTAGTTATCTAATGCTTATTTTTCTGTTTTCAGGGCATTTACTACTATTTCTATCAAGTTTTCAAGAACAAGGCAGTGGCGATTGCAGCTGCACGGAAAGTGAAAGGGCGTGGAGATGGTACTGTTGGGATGTTTGGTTGGCTTGTTGTGGCTGCAATTGCTGGGTGACTATTCCATCATACAAATTTTATTTGAATGTTGCATTTCAGGATAAACATGTTTGTGTTGTGTTGGTGATACTAAACCCAACTTCTCTCTCTTTGCTTGATATTCTTGTTGGAATTGTCTTATTTTTCAGGTCCTTGAATGTGTTGCTGACAAATCCAATATGGGTTTTAGTGACTCGGATGCAGGTGCTTTCAGATGCTTTTATTTTCTTCCTGGACTGTTTTATATGATTATAGGTTGTCAAACAAAATTCTGGTTGCTTTTCATTAGATCTTTTTCTTTTCTATTTCATAAATACGGTCACTTACAGTGAGACATTATGTATGTTAAGTTAATTTTAGTTTATAGATATCTTAATTTCATTTTTTCTTCTTATTTTTCTCTTCTAAAAATTTTATGAACAAGTTTCTCTGAACATATCCTTAACCTTTAACTGAGTCAAATGGTGTCGTGTAATCTATGTATCTTGTGTCTAAAAGTTGTGTTACGTCTAACAAAAAGTTCAATAATTTTCACATGAAAGTGCCGGGATGTGGCTTAAAGCCAAAAAGAGTTAGAATCCACAGACTTTGAATGCTTAAAGCTGGATACTATTTGATTGCCCTGTTGCTACACTCAAACCATGCATCCATGATTTTGGTCTAGTGTCAATGATGTGTGACATTTTATATTTTGATTCTAGACTCATACTCAAGCAGAAAGGAAAATTATGGAGGAAAAGAAAGAAGCTTTAAGGAAGGCTGCTTCTGAAAGCGCCATAGCAGATTCCACATTGCAAGATAAATTGGATGAACTGAATTCTATAAAACCTCGACCATTTGGAACTATACATGCAGTAGGTCTCTTATTTCATTTTCCTTCTCTGACTACTGTTTATTCTTTACATTGGTCAGGGATTGAGTGTGATTTTTCTTCTTGTTCTTGTTCTTGTTCTTGTTATTTTTACATCTCTCTGGATAACTGTTCAAACCATAAATTTGAATTATAACAACACCAATCGAGTTTTATTTTTCCAAATCTTTAGAAATTTTAGTTTTTTTATATCAGGAAAAATTATCTGTCGTTTGACATTCTCCATGCTCCACTTTGTCAGAAACAAAAAGTGGTTGGGTCTTCCTGCAATTACTATCACGATCTTCTTGTTGAAGTGTTTATATGTTATATTGTTAAAAACAAAAGGCATGGATTATTCAAAGGGTTGTCCTGGTTGGCAATATAAAGAATACAACTCTACCTAAGATTTGCATATTCCCAGCTAAATTATCACTTTCGCTTCTGTTCATTCTGATATGAATCGTTGTTTTGGTTAAAAGGCTAAAGAAGTCTACAATGAAGCGGGTACAGTAGGATTTTGGAAGGGTGTCTTCCCTGCCCTTATTATGGTCAGCCTCATCACTTGTTTTTAATATGCACCAAGTTTATGTGTAATATTTGTATAATCTCCGTATCTTTGAGAATTTTCATTTCAGGTATGTAATCCATCAATTCAGTTTATGATTTATGAAAGCTCATTAAAGCATCTAAGGGCAAAACGTGCCGCTAAGAAGCAAGGGAATACAAGTATATCCGCTTTGGAGGTAATGAAATAAGTGGAAAACATGTTGCAGAAGAACATTTTGAGTTGTTTCATGCGAGTTTATATATATAAATATATATATATATATATATATATATAGATATCTTTCCATGCTTCGAATATTAGTAAATAAGCATCGTCCTATCCTTCAAAAAGGTCTTTTTGGTGGGAGCAATAGCTAAGCTTGGAGCCACTGTGACAACATATCCATTACTAGTTGTGAAGGTAAATCCACCAATAGTTCCTTCATTTTTTTCCTCACTTATTTATTATTAATATAAAACCTCATGAAGTGATCATTAGTATAGGGCGTGCTTATGATCCACTTCAAAGTATATATCCTACAAATCATCAATCATTGGTCCACTATTGTATTAAATAACATTCCAGGAAATGAAACCATAGTTTTCTTTCTCTTCAAGTCTTGGTACAGCAAAGAGTTTGATTCTTTTGCAGTTTTCTGCAGAGTCTCATCATGTCTTAAATACACTTGCATTATAACACTCTTGTATGTGCGTGATGATTAATACCACTACATGTTTCTTTGTACACAGTCAAGGCTTCAAGCAAAACAGGAGATTGGTGGAAATAACTCCTTAAGATACTCAGGTTTGCTTTTAGATAGATGAGCTATAGCTTGATTAGCCTTTGGATGTTGTGAATATATTTTTCTTTTGTTTTAACCTCATTCTTACCAATATCTGGTTGAAGCGATCAATGTTCATTGATTTTCTGCTATTTGTTAAATATTAAAGCTATGGAATCATTAACATTGTGACTGAAACTTCGTTAGCTGCTGTTCAAAGTGGTTTATATTCCCAGTACACAAAAAGAGGAATAAAAGGGAAGAAAAAGTGTGCTATTTGTTATTTTACTTAAGAGGAGTGCTAACAACACTTGAAATCCACCTAATTAGTGATCTTTGATCAATTTTAAGTTGTAGTCAAGAGTCATAGAGAGTATACAGATTCTTGGAAAATTCTTATATTTTGAGTTTGACTTTAACTCAATCCTACAAAAATCAATTTATGAAATACGGATTAATTTTTTATAGACTTTGTTTTGTTCTTACTTCAAGTCTTAGGACTTTGATTTCTTTGGATACATGCCTGTGATATAAACCGCTTTTTCTTCATTTTAATTTAGAACTTCTTTATCTTTAAGCCTTTCACTTACTATCATCAACAATCATAACAAGAAAGAAAACAAAACTATTCCACTTTGTCAAAGTATGTCTTCCTATTTCTAAAGCTATAAATGCAGGTACTTTTGATGCTGTACTTAAAATGATCCGTTATGAAGGAATAACAGGCTTCTATAAGGGGATGAGCACAAAGATAGTGCAGAGTGTTTTTGCAGCCTCTGTTCTATTTATGATCAAAGAGGAGCTTGTTAAGGCTTTTATAGTTCTAACCAATAAGAGCAAAAAAGTTTCATCAAATTTGAGTAGTTGACATTTTTACCATATGAAAGCGATAATAAGTATATCACTCGGTTTACCTTTCCCTATTGTTTATTCACTGATTGTGGGGAGAGAGAGGTGAAGTCCTCACCAAAATAATGGATGAAGTTAACTCCACTAGTGCAGATGAGCCATCCTTATGTTATCCCTTTGGCATGCAGTGCTGCAGAACTCCTTGGAATTTCTCATAGTTCATTTCAAGAACCAAGGAACTGAGAACATTCAACAATCATGAGAGTGACTTCTTCCAACAGCAGTGTTATGCAAGCATTCTTTTCCAAAGAATTAAAAACCAAAGTGCTTTGTGTATAATTCTTGAATAAATTAACAGACAATCATTATGCTGAGCCATTGAATTGCATGTATATTGGTATGGTAAGAAAAGTTCATATGTCATCATGGATAAATACACTACAGTGACAGATAATTTTTTTTTCCATCTGCAATGAGTTGTTTATGTACCTTATGTTTGGTTGATTTGAATGTGCTTGATTGAAAACTGGAAAGAGGGTATCGATATATAACTTATAAGAAATTAAAATGCCAAAGATTTTTAATACACAACATGATGAGTAAGTGATTGAAAAGCTTTGTTTGTCTGTGTAGAGAGTAATGAACAAAACTGTTTGATTTGAATAGAAGAGAATTTTATTATTGACATTTTGGATTTAGCTAATAACACTCTTACCTTGTAACCACTCGTAAATTAATCCAAAAGTTATATAATCATATAGAGTAATTAGTTTCGTAGTTATATAATCAAATGAATTATTTGGTAAAATATATAGTTAAATCTATATATACAACTTTAAGATCTATTGTAAAAATTTCAAATTTTCACCTTGGTTGAATAAAATATGCGGTCTAAGGATTAATTGGATAAACTTAAAAATCTGACCGTTTATGAAAGAGGAATATAAAATTGAAGAAGATATTTGTTAACTGAATAAATATTTTAAGGCGGACGAGATGTTAAGTAGGCACATTTAATGATAAGACCAAGTTGAACACATTTTCACTTTTAAGGATATTTTAAAAAATATACTTATTGAAAATAAATTGTGATAGCTTCTAAAAGTGTTAGGCTCAAGTTAAATAGGCCAACTATTCCAGACTTTTACTTCTTGCATCCCTATAATTTCTTTTTGTACCCCCTCAAACTTTCATAATGACTTATAAATTACATATTCTGGAACTTTTTCAGAACAACATTTTCAAAATTAACTTTTCATAATATAAGTTTCAAAATATAATTTCCCGAAACATTTGAAATGTATTTGAGAATAATTTCAAGACAGAATTTTCAAAATAAGAGTAATAAAATAAATTTTTTAACATTGTTCCTTTTATATATTATAATAAATTATGTAATTTATTTATAAAAATAAGATTATTTATAAATTTTTTTATAAGTAAATTACATAATTAATTATACTTTATCATAATCCATTATTAAAAAAAATGTTAGGAAATTTACTTTATTATTTACATTAAATTTTTCATAACTGTTCAAAAAGTTAATTTTTTAAGCACTTTATTTTATTAATATATATATATATATAAATTTACTGTCACATGAATACAGAAATTATTTTAGTTATTTTACTATTTTATCATTTTGTTTTATTTATAAATTGATTTGTCTTAAAAACGAAAATATATTTTTATACTACTTTTCATTCTAATTTTTATCCTTTTATAGTTTTTAAATATTTGGTCATTTAATAAAATTAAGTTTAGATAAATATATTTTACTTTAATTTTTAAAATAATAATATTTAAAAAAATAATATATATTTACCAATAATACAAATTGCTTACACTTAATTCCATACTATTAATTTCATCATTAATTGTATTCTTTTATAACTTTTATTTAGTTAGTCATTTCATAAAATTAAATTTAGCAAAATAGATATTCTTATTTTTTGTCTCTGTGTGTGTTTGTGTGTATCGGTGACTATGTTTGGGTGTGTGTCTATGTGTCTATTTTTGTGTGTGCTTGTGTCTAAGTGTGTCTCTGTGTTTGTGTTTGTGTGTGTACGTGTTTGTTTATGTGTGTGCGAGTCTATTTTTCTATCTTTGTTTGTATGTGTTTTGTTTGTGTGTGTTTGTGTTTGTGTGTGTGTTTGTGTATGTGTGTGTTTCTTTGTGTGTGTCAATTTTTGTGTGTGTCTCTCTCTCTCTTTATGTGTGTAGGTTTGTGTTTATGTGTTTGTGTGTATATGGGTATGTGTTTGTGTTTGTGTATGTATGTTTGTGTGTGTTTGTCTATATATGTGTTTGTGTCTGTGTGTGGGTCTTTATGTGTGTGTATGTCTCTCCATGTGTGTGTATCTATATGTGAGTGTGTCAACTCGTGTGTTTGTTTGTGTGTGTATGTCCGTCTGTATTTTTTTGTATGTGTTGTGATTGCGTGTGTGTTTGTCTGTGTCTTTGTTTGTGTGTGTGTGTTTATGTCAGTTTCTATGTCTGTGTGTTTGTCGGTATCTATGCGTGTGTGTGTGTGTGTGTTTGTGTTTATGTGTGTCTGTATATGTGTGTGTCTATGTGTGTAGGTGTGTTTCTTTGTGTGTGTATAAAAAATCAGACTACTTAATATTATAAAAAAAAAATTTATATATTCTTCGATTTCACTTTCCATTGTTTTCCACCTAAAAATATAAAATGTAAGATTTTAGTAAGATTTAAACAAAAAGTAACAACTAACATACTATTTGTATTAAAATAAACCATTAATATATTTATATTGTCATTATATGAGTCTATAAATATATATTAGATGTACATTAATTATACGTATCTAACATCACACACTAAACAAATACAGTGTTAGAAAAGTGATGCCTTATATCTCAAGTCAAGAGGGGGCGAATTGGATTTTGCTTAAAAAATTGTTCTTTAAAAACACTTTGCAAAATCTTTGAGTTTTCTTGAAATCAATAAAACAAGTATATGAATCAACAATAAAAGAGAAATGATAGAAAGATCAACACAACAATATATACTGGTTCGGCCAAGCCTACATCCAGTCTTCCTTCAACAACCTTATTTAAAGAAATTCCACTATAATGATAGAGTATATAGACAAGAATATAGAGATATCCCCTCTCAATGCACTTTCCTTCCCCACTCAATATCACTTATGGTACAAGATGTGAACACACTCAAAATCTTACCAAACCAGAAAGCAATCCCAACTCTCTAAACAGCTTGAGAGCAATCCCAACTCTCAATGAAGAACACCATGATTCTTTCCTCCTGGCTATCCTGCACAGGAAAACAATCCACATGATTGCAAATGTAAAAACTGATCTTCAAGGAATACGCCAACAATGCATATATGATCAGAACTCTTTTAGCTTAACTTTCTTGCAAGAATCTTAATGATTTGACCCAAATTGTGATCTTGATTCTCCAAGACATTCTTAGATGCTCCTACAATCAAAACTCAATCAACAAGTTAGTTATGAAATTGAAAGTTCATAGAAATGTATTGAAACATCACGCAAGACAATTATATATAGGATTTTGAAATCCTGATGCACTTTAATCGATTACGTAAATAATGTAATTTGTTAAGCTTTTCCTTCTACTTTAACGATTTTACATTTGTTTAGAATTTAACAGATTAAAAAGAGCATGCAATCGATTATGTAAATCATACAAGCCAAAAACCAATTAATATGATCGTTATAGGCAATTAAGACTTTAAATGAAAATGATTTTCACAAAATAAACATTTTAACAGATTATGAAACTTATGTAATCGGTTATGTTTCATAATTAAGCAAATTTTGAAATCAATTTCCATTTCAAACATATCAACGCACTCAACAAATTGGGGTTTAGGGTGTAGGGTTTAAGGGTTTAGGGTTAAGGTTTAGGGTTTTAGGGTTTAGGATTTAGGTTTTAGGGTTTATGGTTTAGGGTTTATGGTTTAGTTTTTAGGGTTAAGGTTTTGGGTTTAGAGTTTAGGGATTATGGTTTAGAGATTGGGGTTTAGGGTTTAGCGTTTAGGGTTTAGTGTTTGGAGTTTAGGGTTTATGGTTTAAGTAGTAGGGTTTAGGGTATAAGGTATAGGGTTTAAGGTTTATGGTTTAGGATGTAGGGTTTAGGGTTTAGGATTTTAGGGTTTAGGGTTTATGGTTTAGCGTTTAGGGGTTACGGTTTAAGTAGTAGGGTTTAGGGTATACGGTATAAGGTTTAGGATTCATGGTTTAAGGTGTAGGGTTTAGGATTTTAGGGTATACGGTTTAGGTCTTAGGGTTTAAGGTTTAGGGTTCTAGGTTTTAGGGTTTACGGTTTAGTGTTTTAGGGTATACGGTTTAGGGTTTAGCATTAAGGGTTTAGGGTTTAAGTAGTAGGGTTTAGGGTATAAGGTATAGGGTTTAAGGTTTAGAATGTAGAGTTTAGGATTTTAGGGTTGATGGTTTAGGGTTTAGCGTATAAGGTATAGGGTTTAGGATTTAGGGTTTAAGGTTGATGATTTATGGTTTAGGATTTTAGGGTTTAGGCTTTTAGGGTTTTATGGTTTACGGTTTAGTGTTTTAGGGTTTATGGTATACGGTTTAGGGTTTTAGTGTTTAGGGTGTTAGGGTTTAGTGTTTTAGGGTTTATGGTTTAGGGTTTATGATTTAGAGTTTTAGGGTTGACAGTTTACGGTTTAGGTTTTAGGTCTTAGGGTTTATGATTTAGCGCTTTAGGGTTTGGGGTTTGGGGTTTGGGGTTTTGGGTTTTGGGGTTTAGGATTTTGAGTTTAGGGTTTAGGCTTTTGAACACATTTTCACTTTTAAGGATATTTTAAAAAATATACTTTTTGAAAGTAAATTGTGATAGCTTCTAAAAGTGTTAGGCGAAAGTGAAGTAGACCAACTATTCCAAACTTTTACTTCTTTCATTTCTAAAATTTCTTTTTTGGATCGCTAAAACTTTCATAATGGTTATAAATTACATATTTTTGAACCTTTTGAGAACAACATTTTCAAAGTTCGCTTTACATAAGAGAAGTTTCAAGATATAATTTCCCGAAACAATTGAAATGTATTTGAGAATAATTTCATGATAGAATTTTCACAATAAGAATAATAAAGTAAATTTTTTAACATTTTTTCACAATTGATGTAATTTTCACAAAATAAGAACTCAATTGAGGCACAAAAAAAGAAGGGGTTGCGTTAGAAAAAATTGTATTTTTTTTATGCGGGTCAGATTTCAACCCGACTCGTTTAAACCCGGCTCATGCGGGTTGAACCCGTGGTGGGCCGGGTTGGCCCACCAACCCACCTACCTAACTTTATTTTATTAAAAATTAATTTTAATTTTATAAAAAAATATTTATTATTTTGTTTTTGCTTGAAAAAATTATTTAAGTTTCTTATTTTCAAAATTAATTAAACACCCATGTTGGAAGTGAAATTTGGGAGTGAAATTTGTTTAGACTTGTATTATAGAAAATTTCTAATTTTTTTATTTAAAAAAAATGTAATTAAGTGAGTTAGTGAGCCAACCCGTTTACCCACCAACCCGTGGTGGATCGAGCCGAGTTCGAATTTTTCTAGCTCGCTAATAAATGAGCCGGGTTGGGTTGACTCACTAAGTGACCAACCCGTGGTGGGCCGGGTCGGGTGGCCCGTTTTGACAGCTCTATTTGTAATACTACCTATTTCTAACTCATTTTACAGTTTAGACACATGTCAAATCACAACACAAACTTGTCTCAAAGTTCAGTTTCGAGCTTAAACGACTTGTATGCAATTTTCATAGTCAAATCATTCATTTCAGGTCACCTTTTGTTGTGCAGATTAACTTTTCAGGCACTGTTTGTTAAATTGCTTTGCTTAATGCTGATACAAATGACACAAAACACTAAACTTCCATATTTTATTCAATTTAACACTTCAAACTTATGCTACATCACACCATTACCAATCTAATTACAATTTATCTTCAACACAAACATAATACAAAACATTATTGTTAATGCCCATGACAATAAAAAGAAGACCATCATCATTTTGAAATATTTTCTCTCTTGCTCTACTTTCCTCTTCAACTTCTCCTTCTTCTTCCTCAGATCCAATACAACCTTTTCAAGACAGACTTCAACTTCTTCACTCTTCCTTTGTAAGCTTCCTTCAATTTCATAATCTCCTTCATCAACCCATTCAAAGTAGTTACAGCTTGAATTACTCTACAAAAGAAATTACAAATCAGGATTACAAACACAAAGCAGAATAAGTAAAGCACTTCTTCTCACTTACTGCCCAATTTCTACATCTATAAAATAGTCTCCCTTTATTCTTCGATGTAGTTGCCTTCAACAACAACAATCTTTCCCCACAACCACATATTTTTGAAGCTAAGTGAGAGAATGATCCACATGTTTGGGACATTTATAAATCAATGCTGCTTCGCGTGCAACCAATTCCTCCACTGTCAGCTTTCATTTCCCTTCAACAGTGATTTCGAAAGTAAAGAAAGATCCCTTTAGTCCCAACAAAACCCTATATCCCAAATCCATCCATTTATTCAGATGAAATAGAAGATTGAACTTACGTCACCAACTACACCAATGTTGAAGAAGATGAAATCCAACCTTGTGCTCTTGAACCTTCTTTCTAGCTAAAATGTTGACCTTGTCGTTGCTCTTCACCCTTCAGACCACACTTTCAACCAAACTTTACCAATCAACCTAATAAAGCAATATTCTCACTTTGAATTAAAAAATACCAACGTGGAAAAAAATTAGGAAGGAAAGATGTTATCACAAGTGGCCAAATGTTAGTTACCTACACTTCTTTTTAACCCGTTGATTTTTGAAGACGAAAATTTAAGGTTTTCTAAAAGAGAAGGACGAAAATGTAGCTTAGTTTGAAAGAGGAACTAAAAACAAATTTGCTTGATAGTTTAAGGAATAAAAACATATTTAATCCTTAAATTTTTACGACTTCATAAAAAATATAAAAAATTGAATAAATAAATGTTATTATTTAAATAACATTTAATGTTACATTTTAATAAAACAATGGATTAAATACATTTTAAGCGACATTGGAATTAAATTTTATTTCAGATATATTTTAATTTTAATGGATATATTAATTTTTATTTTACTTATTAAGTATTATTAAGCAGTGTGAAATTAACATTTGAATTGAAAAATATTAAATAATATAATAATTTAAATATCAATCTTGACACGTAAAAAGAATTCATCGTAAATGAATATTTTTATTTATTTTTTAAATTTATTATATCAAAACTTAGAAAAAAGTTATATTTCAACTTTACATCAAAATTTAAAAACTAATAACATATTTAATAATTAAAAAAAAAAAAGCAAAACACTCCTATCATTAAAAGATCTTTTAGCTCAATTATTTGTCATACATAGATGAAGTAGCCGAATAAGAAAGATAAGGTTTTTCTGTTGTGGGTGATATATAAATTAATGAAAGATAACATCCGATAATACAACATTCCACAAAGAACTGAAAATCTGCCATTGTTGTCCACATGAAGCGTAGTTCTCACTCCATAACCAATCATTGCCAAGAACAATAATATGAAGTTAAAAAAGTAACTGAGAAACCCAACCAAAACAACCTTCAATAGTTTATAGCTGTCAGAGAACAAATACAAGGTTAGAGTGAAGATAAACCATCCAAAACTAAGGTGTCTCAGAAAGAGACCCTCACATTGTAGCGTGTCTCTTGGGCTAGAATTTGATCACAAAATGTCCAAAGGTCTTCGAAATTTGAGGTGCCATGGAGAGTGGGTCCCACCTGCACGACTTTCGATGATTTTTATGAGGCCATGGTTACGCAAGACAGAATTGTGGTGCCAAGGATTTGATAACGATGTGGGACTTGTCTGTGTTCTCATACACATACTTTTATATTTGTGGTGGCATTAATGTTTCTGTGTTTTGGAAGTCTCCATCAATCGTGAACACTAATTTATTAGATAAGTTTATCATACATCACTTCATGGCTATGTTTAAATTTATTGTGACTAAAAATAATGTTAGTTTTTATAAAATGATAAATTTAATGTAAAATATTGTTTAAAAGTTGCGACATTTCCTGTGTTTAAATTTATTGTGACTAAAAGTAATGCTAGTTTTTTATAAAATAATAAATCTAATGTAAAATAGTTTCAAAGTTGAGATACTTTATGTAGCTTGTGTAAGCTACTACTCAACTGTATATGTATTAAAGATTTACCTAATCAATTAGGCAGAATATAAAATGTTAATAAATTGGACATCTCACCATACATTATATCATTTCTTTTTCATAGTTAGAAAAAGAATAAAATTATTATATATTTTTAATCTTTTAAATTATCACAATAATTTATTTCTCATCTCATTTATGTTTTCATTTCCTTACTTTGACCAATTCAAACAAATACTTAGTACTATAAATTAAGACATATTATAAGGTATAAGGTTTAGAAGATATCTTGGATTGTTTACAAAATAACTACATGTTATATCATTGTTTTTATGATATCATCTTTTCTATTTAGAACCATTTTTTTTTTCAATCCATGCAACCTTCTACAGTCTTTTTTTTCTTCCCTCGCACGACTCATTCTGTAGAACCAAGTGCATGAAAAAATGGTGAGGGTTTTATAATTTTTCATTTGTAATTTTATGGTTTTTGATTTCTTACTATGTTCTTTCTTTCATCCTTTGGTATTTTATTTTTCACCATAATTTGCTATTTTGTCATTTTATATATTCACCATATCTTGTGCGAGTCATTTCGTACAAATGATTGATGTGTTATTTTTTATTTAAGAAACACCAAATCTCGTTTTCAAGGAACAGTTATTCTAACATGCAAGTGGTTTATTCTTTTAACTTCAATCATCACGACAATTTCATCCGACACTGATAATGCATTTCACTGAAAAGGTCTTAGGGATATACATAGAATCGCTCTAGAATAATTATGTTGAAATAAATATAAAAGGATTTTATTAATAAAATTGTGTTATTTTTAAAAAATATATTTTTTAAATTTTGATTTAACAAAATAATGATTTCTTAAAAATAATAACAAATAAATAAAAATTAATTTTATTATGTTTAGTGTAACATCCAGATTATATAGAATTATATAACATAGTAAGTCCATATTTATATAAAAGAGAATAGTTAGAGTAGACTATAAATAAAGTTTTAAGCTTACAGTCATCCCAAATTGAGTCTTAATTTAAAACTTAAACATAATAGAGTATTTCAAAAGATAAAGAATAATTGATAGAATCCTAAGGAGACTAAGCAACAACATCATCTTCCTCCAAAGCCTGCTCCAGAGGCACCTCATCCATCACTGCTCACATCCAAGTGAATGATCATTGCAAAAGAAAGCATACCCAAGCAAACACAAACACACAAACAAGGGTGAGCTAGATATAAAAATCATGTTATAACAGTCATAGGCAACATGCAGGTAAAGGCATATATACTATACTATACAAACATGACTTGTGGCACTTAAACTTGATTCGTCCAGACTTAGAATGATTGTCGATCTATGGCGGGTTATGCACTCGTGGTGGCTTCTACTGCTTTGCAAAGCCATTGTCAATGAGTTTCACCCTACCACACTCACGAGATTAGTCCGTTATCACTCACCTTGGGCCATACTGGAAGCACCCAAGACTAGGACCTCCTGCTACTCCTCACCACATGGATCAATCCTCTCTACTTGAGAATGAAAGACCATTGGAGTGTCAGGAAAACCCTCAAGACTGAGCTACCATGCAAATCATTCTAAACACACTGAAAGGGCACCACCATGTATCCCCCCTTGAGGATTATGGAATTATGTCCAATACTAATACTTTCCACTTTAACACAAACATGATAATGCACACATAAGCCCTTAAAGCAACTGGAACAATAAAGTAAAATAGCACACTGGAATAAATAGGAATATAGGCCGAACGAAAAACATCAACACATAATGAGCAGGACCGAACACCCCGTGAATGGTAGAGACCGAACAATACCTCACCTCCCAAAGGACAGGACCGAATGGTCCATAAAAGGTAAGAATGAAGAAGTGGTCGAACACTATTCAGGACCGCTCACTAAGAGAGATCGAACGCTACTTAAGAGACTGAACGCTACCTGAGAGACCAAACACTACCTGAGACCGAACGCTACTTAAGAGAATGAACGCTACTTAAGAGACTGAACGCTACTTAAGAGAACAAACGTTACTTAAGAGACTAAACGCTACTTGAGAGACCGAACGCTACCTGAGAACGAACGCTACTTAAGAGAACGAACGGTCATGAACTGGTAAGACTCAAAAGAGACCAACCCAGTTATGACCGAGAGCAGCACAAGGCCAAACGGTCAACTGCAGCGTTTTGCATAATTCTGCATAATTGTGAACAGAACCCAACATGACCATTTCTAACCATTTTTACTAACTTCTAACACCCTTAATTCTTGTTTTATACTTAATTAAACTTATCTAAATGATTTCCTACTACCATTCTAAAGTGATTAAAAGTCAAATTTAACTCTAAAACACCAATTTTCCCCAACTTAGGGACCCAATCCCACGGCTTTGCACCTAGTTTGATCAATTTAGTGACTCAAACAAGTCACATTATAGTGGCTAAGACTGCCCCAACAACCCAGTTGCGCTTTAGACCTCAAATGCCCAAAATCACTACCTCACTTCCTCTCAAAGTGACCTAAAAACCACAAAACTCCAAATTTCTATTCAACCAAAAATATACCAGATTTCACACTTAAATCACTTCCAATTGGTCAATTATAACAATTCAAACCCATCCAAATCAATTCCAAACAGCTCAACACAGTTTCATGGATTTCACATACCAACAGATACATTACAACATATTCAAAACGCAAAATACAACTTCAAACAGTGCACCAATTCAGAATCCAATATACATAAACTTCATGCAAGCAATTTAAAGAAGTATTCTAGCTCCCCTTACCTTAGAGTAACTTGAATGGATAGCTCGCAAGAACACACCAACAGTTCCTTCACCGCAAGAACTCAATAAAACCCTACAACCTACCAAAATGGTGATGGAAACAGCTCTTAGAGCTAGAATGGAGTGGAAAAATGGAAAAGAAGAAAGCTTAAGGCACGTGAAACCAACAAAATGCATGTCTCAGTTTAAGAACGGAAAAGAGGTTGCATGGAGGGACTTACCAGCTTAAAACCCAAAATGAATCGGTTAGTTTCGAAGCCCACTACGTTGCGGACGTTTTGACGACACCTGATCGAAGATTAAACGGTTCAGAGAAGAGATTTGGTAGAGAGAAGATAGAATTGTGGTAGAGAGAAGATAGAGAAAATCTGAAACTGAGTTTTAGAGAGAGACAAAATGCTTAAGCTAATGGACCAGGATGTTTTAAATGAGCTTTTCAAAGCCTGGTCTATTAACTTAATAACCTTTTTGCTCTTTTAAACTCTATTTTTTAGGCTTTCCATTAAGAATTAAAAGACTCTAAATAGCTAATACTATCTAAACAAAATTAAGTCAAACACTAAAAATAGATTATAAACAGGAGTAAAAGTAGTTTAGGATAAAACACATTTTTCTTAAAGTTATTAAGAGATAAAAGACAATTTATCCTTTAAATTCATAAAAAATGAACAACTCTTTTGGTCCTATAAAGGATGAACAAGTTTTGGTATAAATAATAACAACACTCAATTTCACAATAATTTATTTGATAAAAATTATCGATCTATTATATATTCAGACTTATCTAACTTTTATATTTTTATATCAAAACCTACTATTTTATTTGAAAATTAAGTAAAAAATTTGAAAAATCAAATCACATTTATTATTTATAATTAGAGAATTTTTTTCTAAAACCATTTTTTTTATGATAATCTATTACCCACTATAATAAATTATCACAAAGACTCTTTTAATTATCATTAATAATAATCTCAATTATTAAATAACTTCTTAAATAAATAAAATCTTTTCTCGAATAATCTTTATGCATGCTATTTTATGATCTTTAAACAAAGTCTTATAACAATTTATTACAATGTTTAATCATAAAAATAAATAAAATACAAATTTTCTAATATCTTCTATCTTCATCTTTAAATTCTTGAATTTATTTTTATCATTATTAAAATAAATTTCTTGACAAATGATCTTCATCATTTTTCTTCTTTTGTCAAAAGATATTACATTAAACTATTCAATAACAAATTGACATGTGTAAAAATTTAAGAGATTAATTTTGCAATTTAACTCTAATTCTAAAATTATTTTTAGAAGATCCATAATCTTGTTAGAAAATGGCCAATAAGAATTGTTCATTCTATCATTTTTACAATTATTAGGGACTAGGAATAATTTTTTATCAGTACACGTATTCATGGATGACTGTCGGAATATTTATAAAGTTTAAGATAATTTAAATTTTATATGAAGTAGGAATAAACTTTGAAATTATTATATAAGCCTTAAAAAATAAATAAAAAAATTATAGTTGTTTAAAATTTTTGGTATAAAGTGTAATGTGAACACTACTCTAGAAGGAATGGTTCAACAATTAAAAAAGTGATTGTTAGTATTAATAAGATCAAAGGTTTTATGTTGTTCTAATTTCTTAACAAAAGGAAGCAGGAGCTTTTCTTTTCCCTTCTTCTGCATCACCACTGAGAAAAGAGCGCATCTTGGTTTCCAATGTGAAGCGAGCTTTACCAAACAAACATGGCTACAATAGCTGTCAGGATTCTCGGTTCCAATTCGCGAACCGCCCTCCGTCGCTGGTGTCGCTCCTCTTACTCCTCTACCTCCGCAGCGGTGGCGGAAGCGGAGAGCACGGAGGTGAAGGACTACGCCGATTACCGGCGCTCCCTATACGGACAGATCACCCACAAGGCGCTCCTCGTCGACGCCGTTGGCACGCTCGTCCTCCCCTCGCAACCCATGGCTCAGGTACGTCACGTGCTTCGATTTGCGCGCCAAGAGAAACTCAAACTGAAACGGATTTTATATTCGACTTGGAACTGATTCCGGTTTGTGTGCTTTTGGTAGATTTATAGGACGATTGGCGAAAAGTATGGTGTGGAGTACTCGGAGGATGAAATACTGTTTAGATACAGAAGAGCATATGGGCAGCCTTGGGGAAAATCTCGTCTCAGGTTTGCTTCTTACTTCTACTTTTATTTTTACTTTTTATCGTTCATGTGAAAATAGTTAGATTTTATTACATGGATATGACTTTGGCTGAAAAAGAATTTTGGGTTTTAAGTTTTAAAAGTTTCGCATTAATTGATTTTTCGAGAAATTGCAGACTAATGTGACCGCAACTGTGGTTGTGATGTGATTTCAGAGGGCAAAAAAAATTTGACATTGTGATCGAAATGGTAGTGCTGGATCGTTTTTAAAAATCTTGATGTTGATATTGGTTGTTGCTTTTTGAGTAGGTGTTCATTAATTATCATGAATTGCTTTCACGGGATTGAAAATTTCTTAGTTTGGATCTTTTTATATATCTACCTTAAAATTCAAAAAGAAAAAGAAAATGAGTTGTTAGCAAATTCATGGCGGTTGATTCTGCCTGGTGGACTAAATTTCTTAATGGGGTCCTTTGTGTAGATAAGTGATTCACTTGCTTGTCTAATGAGCAATTGTACTTTTGCAGACGCTACTGGTAAAAATCTCAATATACATTAAAATAACTTAAACAGGGCTTTGTTGTTATATTTTAACCAGAGTTAAATTTGTTTTTGTCATTTAACTTTAAATAAAAATTAAAATTAATTTTTTTTTTCGAAATTTTGGACTAATTTAGTTCTAATCTTTACAATGAGTGAATTTAATTCTTTTAATAGTTAAGTTTATTTGAGGTTTTAACAGTATTTTTCAACTAACATTAAAGAAAAAATGTGTTAAATAGTGTAAAAAACTTATGCTATTATGAAATTTGTTTGATACGTCAAATAACTTGATAAAATTTGATTAAAAGGATTAAATTCACACATTTTTAATATTGAGGGATTAAATTGGACCAAAGTTTTGAAGAGAGACTAATTTCAATTTTCATTTAAAGTTAATGGATAAAAAACATATTTAACCAATATTAATATTTTTATGTTTGAGTTTTTAAATATGATTGGATTTGTAATATGGTAGAGTTTCTCATGTCTGATTAGTTTGAAAGTCTTGGAGCCAAGCATCGGTCATTCGCATATAAATGTTGCCAAGGGAATTTCCATTGCTTTTGAATGAAATGACAAGAACAGTCTTTTGATTGCATAATAGCTTGTTTGTTCGTGACAATAAAAATATATAGCTTGTAGTGAATGATATGTCTTAATTGCCTACATAAAAGTGATGTAAACATTTTCATTAGTGAGAAATTTTTTAGCATGATACATATGAACCATATTATCAAAATCCAATTTCTGATTGCAGATTTATGATTTAGCTAGACAAGCATCATGTGGTTTATTTTGTATGCAGCTTTAAAAATCCATGGTTATATGCCTTTTAACTTTAAAGTTACTGTTTTCATATACACATTCTTTATAATTTGTCTCTTAAAATGCTTGAATAGTATGCCACTAGCCTTCAGGTTAAATAACTCTGTTTTGTGGAAATAAAATTTGGAATGAAATGCTTCTCTTCGCTTTCTCTGCCTTTGTATTCAAAAACAGCCAAAGCCTTATCCATGCTAGGTATCTTGACAAGTTTTATGTTGGTCGTGTGACTAAATAAAGAAAAAGCAATCTCTTACATATTTATTATAACTAAGATTCCTTGTTTTTCTTTTATATTGCAGATATGTTAATGATGGTAAGCCCTTCTGGCAATACATAGTTAGTTATTCCACCGGCTGTTCAGATCCTCAATACTTTGAAGAACTTTATAACTATTATATGACGGACAAGGTAAGACCACTTATAATGATCATTTCCTGAGATATAATATGCATTTTTCTCAAAATAAATTGGATAGTTTTTTATATTTATATATGTCTAAAATCCATACAGGCATGGCACCTCAATGATCCCAGAGCAGAAGAAGTATTTAGAGCTCTTCGAAAATCAGGTGTGAAATTAGCTGTTGTATCAAATTTTGACACTAGGTTAAGACCTCTCCTGCGGGCATTAAATTGTGACACTTGGTTTGATGCGGTAGCAGTGTCAGCTGAGGTAAGATAATTGTTCTTTTCTTTTTGACCTATGGTAGCGTGTCTTTTTGTCGCCCTAAGCTTATATGGTAGCGGGTATTTTGTTAGCCATAAGCTTATCCAATGCGATTCTGAAAGTCACATCGGAGTAGAAAGCACCTCAACATGATTCTGGGCTTGAGAATCATGCTGCAAAGCTTCTTCACCATTGAGCCTTATATAACAAGTTAACCTTTTTGGAACAATGAACTTACGCCAGAATGTCATTACTTTTAGCTTTGGAGATGATATCAAGCAAATTTGGTGAAGAATCAAATGGAAATTTGATGGCTAAAATTTACTGATAATTATAAATTCTTTTGCACAGACCATATTTTTTAAGGCATGTATTATTGTTGCCTGTACCAACTTACAGGAATTAGCCATTTGAGCATCCATGTATTGACATACTGGTTACATTGGTTATGTATTAATCAGGAGGTTTCATAATTATGTAATTTTCCTTTTCTACATGATAGTTGGCTGATAAACTTCTCTTATTTAAACGTGTTTGTGGTTGGTTGGTTGTCTTTTAATTAGGTTGCGGCCGAAAAACCAAATCCAACTATATTTCTTAAAGCATGTGAACTATTGGATGTAAAACCTGAGGATGCTGTTCATGTTGGGGATGATCGCAGAAATGATATATGGGGTGCCAGAGATGCAGGCTGTGATGCTTGGCTTTGGGGAAGCGATGTTCACTCTTTTAAGGAGGTATTTAAAATCTTCATCTCTTTCTAGTACTGTACAGAAATTTCACTGTAGAGTATATGTATATAAGGTGATTATGACTAGGGTAGCATAATATATCATCCCCATCAAGGCACCTTCTTTAGTATTTAGAATCAGTGATCCTCTATATGCAGTTTGCTCCTTCCCCTTAGATCCCAAATTCCGAGTTCCTAACTGCCTTGTTGGTACTCTTCTAAATATAACTAGTAAAATAACATAGGGAATATAAAAGGAAATAATCAACCCACACAGGTTTTTACCTTGGGGTATATGTTTGCACAAATTTATCTAAAAGTGTTTTTAGGAGAGATAAATAAGAAAAAATGAAATACTTTTTCAGAAAGTTAAAATTTACTTGTGTAAATTAAAAACTTGCGTTCTATATAAGATTCCACAAATTACTTCCTTTTCTTTATGAGTTTCTCTAAAGCTTTTGAAGAGAAAATTCTCCAAGTATACATGATCTAACATTGATAATTTTATGAATGCATCTTCTGATACTTTTAACCTACCACGATTATTATTATTATTGAAATGACTTGAAAACCTTATTGATGCAGGTAGCACAGAGGATTGGGGTTCAGGTCTGAAAGATGATAGCTTTTGACAATAAGTATGATGTTATGCAAGTGGAGTACTTTAGGCTTTTAGCTTTAAGGCCGCAGATGTAAATGTTGTTCTCTTCAATGTGTGTGTATGTATATACATGTTTGACAGAGATGTGAACCTATAAAAACCATTAATCTAAGAGGTTTAGGTAAAGGTAGGAGTTTATATCTTTTAACTGATCTATGTTTTTTCTAAAAGCTTAAAATCATAAAGAAAATAAATGAAAAATAAAGCAAAAGTAACCGTAGGTTGCAATTTTTTTAAATGGTATTTGAGAAAATTTCATCCTTAACCCTTAGTTTTCATTCATGAGAGTTGCTCTTTCTACCACCATCAACTGCTTCAACTGCTCTCTAGACTATTCCATATCTAATTTGCTCTTCTATAAAATAGATGTGAACATTCGTTTTACCTTCAACGATGTTGACATCCGTTTCCATTAGTTTACTGTTTTTATTTAAAAAAAAAATTTCAACGAATATGACCACATTTGTTTAATAAATTTTTAAAAAGTATTTTATTTATTATTTAAATAATAATATGTAAATTAAATTAATAATAATTATTTTATTAAATAAAATAAAATTAATTTATAAATAATTAAATAATGATTTAAAAGAATTAAATAATATTTATATATTAATTTAAAACATAATAAATTAAAAAAGTAAAAATTAAAAAAAAAAATTCAATCCATTAAAAAAAGAGATGGAAGTGTAAGATATTTTAAAATATAAGAAATAATTTTAGAATTTAAAAATATGTGGTAGTACAGATAGCAGAACTGGAGTAACCCTCTTCATTCAATCAACTGGAAAAGAAAGGAAGTTTGATAACGAGAAGTTTTTATGGAGGGTAGTGAGATTAAAGGATTAAAAGCTGGGAACAATGCTTAAGATTGACTAACATAAGCAACTCCATTTCTATCTATTAAAATAAAATGGACTTGAAGAGGATACTGATGAGGCCCACTTAGGTGGTAGTGTAGCTGCTTCATGCATCTCATTTCAATCTTTATTTTGAAATATATAATCTGAAATATCCATTTTTATTCTAAATTATATAAGCTGAAATATTATTTTTATATTTTGAATTATATATTTAAAAATATGTTTTAGATTACATATTTTAAAATGCAAAATAAAAAATATATTCTGAAAAAAGTTTTGAAAATAATTTGGGCCTTTAATATAAAGCCTCAAATACAATGAAGAGGGTTACTTTCTACATCACCCCACATTGCTTCTTACATCATTACATTTTTTTTAAAAATATCATTTATATTTTAAAATATTTTACATCCCTACTTTTTTTTTAAACGGATGTCGACATTCGTTGAAATTTTTTTTTTCAACTGATGTGCGACATCTGTTAACAGATGTGCGACATCCGTTGAGTTTTTTTTTTTAAATTTTAGTATTTTAATTTATTATATTTTAAATTAATATATAAATATTATTTAATTTTTTAAAATTATTAAATAATTATTTATAAATTAATTTAATAAATAATTATGATTAATTTAATTTATGTATTATTATTTAAATAATAATTAAAAAATTTTAAAGAATTTTATTAAAATGAATAACGGATGTGGCAACATTCGTTGCAGTTTTTTTAAGTTTTTTAGTTTATTATATTTTAAATTAATATATAAATATTATTTAATTTTTTTAAAATTATTAATTAATTATTTATAAATTAATTTTATTTTATTTAATAAAATAATAATTATTAATTTAATTTATATATTATTATTTAAATAATAATCAAAATATTTTAAAACATTTATTAAAACATATATGTCACATCATGTGGTGACATCTGTTATAGTATTTTTTTTTAGTTTTTAGTTTTTTAATTTGTTATATTTTAAATTAATATATATATATTATATAATTTTTTTAAAATTATTATTTAATTATTTATAAATTAATTTTATTTTATTTAATAAAATAATAATAATTAATTTAATTTATTTTATTATTATTTAAATAATAATCAAAATATTTTAAAAAAATTTATTAAAATGGATGTGCTACGTCTGTTGAAGATTTTTCTTTTTTTTAGATAAAAATAATAAATTAAAATATAAAATATATAAACAAATATTAATATCGTTAAAAGTAAAATCAATGTTAATATCTGTTTTAAAATAAAAACAAAATAGATATGAGATGATGCAGGGAGCATTCGATAACGATGAAGTAACAAGTGTCTCCAATGAAATATGAAGTGGGAGGTGGGGGTGAGTTAAAAAGTCTCTCCCAAACTCACCCAAATTTTGCTATTTTCATTTCACACTTTTCTCGCTGTTTTCCCAAAATACCTCTAAATCCAAAAGTACCTAGTAATGCATTTTTGTTGTACAACGGAAAAACATGTAAATTTCTAGGAACGTGTGCTCTCCATATGTTTTCATTGTTATTGATGTGAACAAGACAGAGGAAATCTTGTTATAATTGAATATAATTAATAATATATTTATTAATTGGATATAATTAGATATATGGTTATAATTGAATATAATTAATAATATATTTATTTGACGTCTTACTCAAATATGTCGTAAACATTTAATAACATTATACGATAATATATTATTACAGTCATACGGTTAAACACTCTTAAAATCGTGAAATATAAAATAATGATAAATTAAATCTATATATTATATTAATATGTTATTATATTTTGAGTTATCTTTTATTATACTTTTATTAGAGTTTATAAATAATACCATTTATAACAAAGAGTAATCTAACTCAATATTTATTATATATTAAAATATTTATAAGAATATATCTAACTAATTTTAATATTAGAGTATTTTCACTTAAATTTTTTTTTATAATAAAAACTCCGATACAAGTCGACGACAATTTCAATCTCTTCTAAGAATTCAAAATATGTTATAAAATGTTAATAAATAATAAATATTATAGAATCTTTTATTACTTTAATTATTTATCTTATTAAATATAAAATAAAACTATGAGTAAAATATTAAATTAAGTTATTTTATTTTAATATTTTCTGTTTTAATTATTTATTTCTATTATATAAAAGAACATGTATTACTAAAATATTTGTATTTATCATTTTACTTAATTATTTTATATAATATAAAAATATATACCAATATAATTTTTATAAACATGATGCAAACATTTTATTATATATATATATATATATTCAATTAGACAAAAAGAAAGTTTATTATTATTATTATTATTATGTACACTTTATTTGCAAATCATAATGTTTCACAGTAAAAAGTTTATCATCCTATTTTTATTTCCTTTTTCATGATTTGGTTTTCGTTTTGTATAAACAATAAATACTTCAACACAAAGGCATTTTTAGTTAAGACACTCATTTACAATAATTTAAAGATAGAAAAAGATATTTAAAAATACAAGAGGAAGAGAACAACAGTAGGTGGAAATAACCTGTATTTTATAGTTATGATCTATGATCTTGGTTAAACGATGTAGATCGTTACTAACTCCATAACTGTTTTATTTTGAACTATAGTTCTAGAAAGTTAGTTATTAGTTTTATTATTTACGATAATGTGATGTAATACAGTAGTATCTAATGTAATTAACTAATATCATATTTAATTTTGACATTCCCCGCCTTAATTAATAAATCCCTGCAAACCAAGGAAGCCAAATGCTTGTGTATAGCATGCATCGCCACGTGCACCTCAAACCAAACAAACCCACACCATAATCTACATTGCCACATGTCATTAGATTGCATATAACATTCATTTTATATTTCTCTCAACAATATATCCTTATCTTTGTGTTTTCATTTGTTTTTTTATTTTACTCTTTATATAATTTCTTTTTAAAACTAAAATAATTATTGTATTAATTTTATCTTTCAGTAACTATTTTTTAAATTTAATGTTTTTTTATTTAACCATTTCTTTAAACTTAACCATTTTTTAATTATAAAACTACTAAAGAAAATAAAAACTATTTATAATAAAATTATAAAATTTATTTATATTTAATTTTATAATAACAGAAATAATTTTATAATTATGAAAAATAAGAATATTATATATATATCTATATTTTGTTTATGAAAAATTATTAAATTTATTGAGTGAAATTACTTAATTAAAAGTTGATAACGTTGTTTTTTTTTTTTCGTGGTGTTTTGATGTGTTGTTTGTTTTAGTAAATAAAGTTAATTTTTTCATGTTTCGATCTTGTTTGATTCTTAAGTTTATCTTGTTTTTTTTTTATGTTTTAGTTGTTTTGTGCTAGTTTTACTTATAATATTTCTCTCAGAGTATGTGAAATAAGTAAATAGGAAATCATTCTAAAGAAGGAAAACAAATTGGACTTTAAGGAAGTATGATTAGATAACGAAATGATGAAAATTTGGAGTAAATATGTTTGTTGAGTGACACCAGAATCACGTCACTATAGACACAGAGACAAACAGTGTTATAGAGGAACCTACCATTGAGCAGTGACTAGACAATGGCTGAGCGGTGGCTTCACAAAGGCTATTGTTTCACATTCTAACTAATGGCGTCCCACTGTGCTAAGATCGTACCGGGGGGTAACGATGTTAAGTTTTTAAAATAAGGTACTTATTCATGTCTTCTGTGAGGGGGCCATTGGAGGTTGTTTTGGTTTTTGGGAAGCTCTCCCACTCCTTTGGTTTTTAATCTTCATCCATGGTATTATGCCCTTTTGGGGTTTGATGAAGGAGATGACCTACGAATTAGAGGTGTTGATGCGAAGGAGAGGAATGATTGGAGCATGAAGTAGTTGCTAAGAACCTTCAGAAAAGTCGTGCATCTCTCTTTGGTTTCAATTTCTTCCTTATTTCTTCAATTTGTATAACCTAGGTTTTCCACCATGGAGAGCAAACTCTATTTGTTGAGACTAGACATAATAAACTTGATTTTTGTTGTTAATGTGTGTGTGTGTATGTGTGTTGCTTTCCCAATTCAAGTTAGTATTTGATTTCCATGTTTAATGCTTCTTGTGGCTTGATCGCCCTTGGATTGTTTGAGGTTCTTGAGGTATTAAAAAATGTCTTTTGAACCTAGAACTAAAGTTGAACTTAATGCATGATTGTTTGTTGAGAATTTAAGGAATTAGAACTTGAAGAGTTATCATAGGTTCAAAGTCACTATGAATAGAATTTGAGTAATCTTGTGAGTTGATTTTGACATGAATTTGGAATTGATATATTTGTGAATGAATGAGAATGAAATGGATGAAATCTAATATTAACAATTATATATTATGTTAATTTCTTGTTGCACACCAACTATTTGATTAAAATCAAAACATAGTTTCTTTGTGTTTTTGTGATCTTTATGTCTAATTGAGTTGTGAATTGTAAGAGTTATCAAATGTTGCTAAAATCCCTTAGAAGAGAGTAATATTTATCACTTTCTATGTGTAACCGGGGGTGCACTTGACATGTTGTCAACTTTCCACTAACAATAGTCCAAAAGGTTTATGTTATGGATATTGGCAAGTGTACCAAATTGCACAAGTAATATAGTGGATAAGTCCAAATATCATATTCTTAAGAGACTTGAGTTGTTAAACTATGATTATTGAAAAGTATTGATTTTTAAGAAATGATTCTAAATTCTAGAAAGCAATTAAACTTACAAAATTAACTATATGGTAGAGACTTCACCGAAGTTAGATTTCCTGTATCAACTCAATGTGAAAACACTAAACAATTGACAAACCCTAAGTCACCTTAGGTTCATACAAATAATGGTTTCCCTCTTCTATGTAGTATAGGGACAACCAAGAATCAATCCAAAAACAAAACAAGTGATTAAGTAGCTTAAGTATATGTGTTATAAATTTGAGTGGGGAAACACTATTAATTCTAAGGTTAAATGTGTTTTTGATCCCTTAACTTTCATTGAAAATTAGAATTAGTTTCTCTTCGAAACTTTGGCCAAATTTAGTCTTCTAACTTTAAAAATGTGTAGATTTACTCCCCTTAACCAAATTTTTTTAAGTTTATTTAACGTTTCAAACATGTTTCTCAGCTAACATTAAAGCAAAAATGAGTCAAATGGTGTAAACAACTCAAATACTATCATGAAATACATTTGAAATGTCAAATAAATTTAACAAAATTTGGTTAAAAGGACAAAATTGATGGATTTTTAAAGTTTGGAGACTAAACTGGGCCAAGTTTCAAAGATTAACTAATTTCAATTTTCACTTAAAGTATATTTAACCTTAATTCTAATATAAAAATATCTAAATTGTGAATGATGAAAATAATGACCATGATGAGTGTTTCAAGCTTCTAGTATGTGCCTTTGTCATCCTCTTTCTTAATGTTTGTTTTCTATTCTCCAAAAAATTCTTATCTAAATTTGTGACACACTTTATTTAATGTTTTTGGAAATTTTTGAAATGGACTAGACGAAAATTTTATAATTAAATGAATTGTAACTAGTAATTTTTGATATATTCATCAATTATTTTGAGATTTTCAACCTAAAAAATATTTCACAAATAAAAGTCAAATATTTATGTTTTTCAAAATTATCTTTAAAATCTTAATTTTTTAAACAAATAATAATAAAAAAATACCAATAAAGACAAAATACTTATATTTTGTAAAAATATTTAATAAGTCTAATTATTTAAAAGAATAATAATAAAAAATAAAAACAGCATAATAAGAAAAATATGATAATGTCTATTATTAGTTTAGGAGAAGAGTTATGAAAATAGTAAATAAATGATTATTTGTAAAATGTTTTACCAGTTTCTCTCTCCCTCTCTCTTTTGTTAAATGAGCTTTTAATCAATAGAAAAATAGTCTTTCCTACTTTGTTTTCTCTCTCTTTCTTAACAGCATATAACATTTACTGTTTATTAATGAGAAACTTGGCCTGTTTAGTTTCATAATTAAGAAGCCCTTAGACGTCATCAAAATTTTCAAATTATTATTGTATTTTCCTTTACAATTATAATTATAGACTATAGTTTAAAAAAACTATTACGTAGTTCTATCCCATATAATTCTGACTAATTTCTATGTTCAGCATATATAATTCTTTTAATTTATGAAAACATAATAATAATAATAATAATAATAATAAATAAATAAATAAATAAATAGATCATGTGTGTCATGTAAAAATTCGTTAAATCATGATAATCCAAGACCACCTAATATTTATTATTTCAAAATTAAAGACCATGATATATTATAATATGACATCTAAATGTATAGTTTATTGAATCAAAGTCTTGAAAATTATTGTGTTTTTCTTTTGGCCTTTTATTATGGCACATTGGATATAAGGTTGAATTGGATAAAACTTTATGTAATGCTAATTATTAAGGATGTAAAAAATTCTGAAATGCGAAATTTAATTCATAATAATTTAAATTTATATTCATTAGTACAAAAATATTGTATAATGTCAGGTGATTTTTAGACTTTCACAACGAATTTGAGGTCGACGTTACATCGGGAGACGTTAAATTAACGTCGAAGATAGAACAATTTGACATTAACACTAAAACAAAATAACGTCGAATTTGGTCAATATTCGCGGTTAATCAACTTCTTTTTACAACTTTACAAGACTTGAAAAGGAGAAAAACAACAAATTTTAATTTTTGGTATTTTATAAAGCATGAACTATGAATGTGTAGTGTAGTTTCAACAACAATAACAAATAAGTTGAATCAAACAACAACAAGCAGGTTCAACCAAACAATAACAATAAACAAGTTAAAAAAAAACAACAAACAAGTTTAACAAATAAGTTCTTCAAAACGAAAACGAAATCTAACCTTCAAAAAGTGATTGTCACCATGAGAGAGAAAGCAGAACACACCTATGAAGGACAAGAACATGAAAATAATCGGTCAAAATAAACTTAAATCATACTTAAAGTAGTTAATTAACATGCATTGGTCGTCAAACTTCGACCCAGAAAAGTTTGAGCAGAGAAGAAGGTACCGCACGCTAAGATAAAGTGAATGAATTTTCAATCTCCCGCTCAAATTTTTATTCAATTCACTAACATTTTAACGTCTAACGTGGGGACATTCGACGTTTTATATCCTTTTGACGTCTAATTCTAGGGAATTAAACGTGATACGTAAATACATTTTCACCTTTGCGCCAAACATTTTAGCAAAATTTATCCAATATAACAAATTGACGTTGAATTACAACTCTAAACAACGTCTAATAATATCATTTATTTACAAAAATGCCACCGATCATTTTTAAGGTTGGATATTCCATGATTGGACGTTGAACGCGTGACGTTATACGCTATTCTTGCACTAGTGATTAATTGAAGTATGTTTGAATAGATTTATTTTAAATATGTACTTATATTTTTGGATTTGAAATCTAATTGATTTACTTAAATTTGATTCAAATTTAGATTGAATAATTCTTTAAATTTTGAAAATTCAAAATCACAGTATATCTAAGTTGGGTCATGACACTTGAAGATCAGGTCGAGTTAAGTTAATCCAGATCAAAAATCGAGTTAAGTTAATTCACTCCAAAGGATTAACTGAGTTTGTCTGAGTCGAAAGTTAACCTGAATCAATACCAAACAATGTTAAAATAAATTGGTTTAGGTCGAGATGAGTCGATTCAAATCAAAGGTTTAATGAAGTTTACTCAAATAAAAATTTGAGTTGAGTCTGATAAAAAAAAACTGAAACATGTTTGTTTAAGTTAAAAGTCTATACATTTTAATTCATATTAAAAATCAAAACAATTCCGTCTAAATTAAAAGATTGAGTTTCACTCTACTTAAACTAAAAGCATAAAATCGAGGATAAAGAAAGAACCAAATCAACTTATCGAAAATCAAATTAACCTTTTAAAAGTGAAATTGTATCGGGTAAATAAAAATAGTAAAAGTGAGTGATTCCACGTATAAAGTAAAAAAGAGTTGAGTCAAGTACTTTCAAAAGTAAAAAAAAAGAAGGAAAAAACATAGATGCCACGTAGACAATTAAAGAAGTAGAGAAATGCACGATGGTTGGGTAGTCATCCACGCTCTCCCACCCTCTCACCCTCTCTACTACATGCACAACACATACAAGCCACATTTCAAACACGCGTTTACATGTGCTCCCATAAACTATCATCTCCCAACATTGTTAATGTGTTTGGTTTAATTTTTAAACATCTCAGCTCATACTTGATCAATTAACTTACATTTAAGTAATCCAAGTGACGAGGAGAAAATAAGAATATTTTAATTATCTTCTGCAGCCACTTATTTTTTATTCAATTATATTAAAATGCTCGATTACGTAAAGGATAATGACTGCTGCATATATATTCAGAAGTCGAGATCATGATTTCATTGTCTCAGAAACTTGTTAACTGCTCCCAACAAATCATCATCATTTACCATGGTCGCATTGTTCTCTCCTATCTTCTCACCCAAAGGCTGGCTCTTAGAGGAGGAGCCATTGGCCTATAATAATAGCCATAACCTCTTCTACAAAGATGATGCGTCTTCTGAGTACTCCTTTCCCTATCACTTTTATTCACCACAGACACAGATTGAGCTTGAAGAAAGGTCTATTGCACCATCCTCTGACCCTGCCATGGTCAAGAAACTTAGCCACAATGCTAGCGAACGTGATCGCCGTAAGAAGGTCAACAACTTGGTTTCTTCACTTCGCTCACTTCTTCCAATGGCAGATCAAACGGTACTTTATATATATAAATCCCTTCTCTCTCACTTTACCACGATACTATAAACTTGCTACAGTTTGCTTTCAATCAGATTTGATTTAAACTTTGACTTTTGCTACTGCACCATAGCATTTGAGTTTCTTTATATGGAATATGAGAGCAAAATTTCAGTTCTGATTAAGTCGAAACCAAAATATCCATGCAACTGTATCTGTCTGTACTCTGATCTTCAAATTAGCTGACATATGCTAATCTTGTAGGAAGTAATTTCATGAAATTAATATTACTGTTATCTTATCCATATATAGCTTCCATGAGGGTTCCTGAGATTTATTTGCCAACTGGGATGTGTTCCCTTATACTCCCTTTATTTTATGGTTCACAGCATGTATTTCTATGCATTTAGGCTTATTTTTGGATCATATTCAAATTAACTTTGCAGGTAACATTTTTTTTTAGTGATTTGTGCAGATGAAAGATAATTAGGTGTTAGTTTATGTAAAGCCTCTTTTATTTGTTAATTTTCATCAAAATAGGAACTTTTATGCAGTAAAACAAACGCGATAAAATGCAGAAATATTCCGCAGTGTGAAACTATGTGATTCCTATCAACATCTGCAAAAATTGACCGAATGGATGATGTAATAATTTCTAATAAAACAACTATTTCTAACAATGACGTGCTAGGCCTTACTTGGTTCACATTTAATTAATTCTTTAGACAAATATGTGAAAGTAGACAGGAATTAGATCAACATTATTACATAAACAAACAAATAAAACAGCTGAAATCACAAAATCAATAATATTTTAACAAAAGCAAATGAAACGTCCCCTAAGTTGTAATGTAATAAATAGAGATCTCATAATTCCATATTAATTTGCAGAAAAAAATGAGCATCCCTGCAACAGTTTCTAGAGTCTTGAAATACATACCTGAACTACAACAGCAAGTGCAAGCACTAACAAAAAGGAAAGAGGAGCTTCTAGGCAGAATTTCTCGGCAATTGCAAGGAGATGCAGTGAACAAAGAATCTCATAGGAAAATTTCCCACCACAACTCTTCTTTTGTTGTCTCAACAACTAGGCTTAACGAATGTGAAGCTGTAGTTCACATTTCATGTCATGAGACCCACAAGGCTCCACTATCAGAGATCCTGCAGTGTTTAGAAAATGATGGTCTTTTTCTGCTAGATGCTTCTTCCTCAGAAACCTTTGGAGGAAGGTTCTTCTACAATTTGCATTTTCAGGTATCTTTCACAATATTCCAATGTATGATAACTTCATTGGTTCAAAGATAATATTAACTATTAGGTTTTTAATTATATCCTTTCTTTCATTCTTATCAAGAAAAACAAAATGATGCATGAGTGAATATTAAAGTAGTAAGACAGAAAAAGGACATTTAACAAAACGACAATGCTAATGTTAGTGGTTAATGATTTAAAAATGCACCAAATTAGGTTATAATACTCTATAATATTTTGAGAACTGATTAATGAAGTAATGCTGGTGTTTCTGCAGGTGGAGAAAACTAATAGATTAGCGCCCGAGATATTAACAGAGAAGCTTTTACCAATATATGAGAAGCAAAGGATTTTCTAATGAAACTAAAGTTGGCTCCAGGATCAAACGATTTTAAGTGCTCTGATGTTAAATTTGACACTTAAAATAGTCTGCACATATTTGGCATCTAATGATTGCAAGTTCATAAGGAAGAAATCATTTGTTGATTTTAGAATTTAATGAATATTATAAATGTTACAAAGCAAAGTGTTTTGTCTCTTTCCTTTTAGTACATAGTGTAGATGACTTTAGATTCAATTTTGAGGTTTTCATATCTAAGTTATATCATGGTAGTGGTAGATATATAGTCTTTAGTTATTATCTCATTTTCTCAATCATGCCCTACTTTTTCACATAGTAGGTATCATAAATGAAAATGGGTAATTATGTATGAATACTTACTCTACATCTATACAACACACTATTACAAGACAGTCTTTTTAACAATGGTTAAATAAGATTTATCACAACGATTACGTAACCATCGTTAAGCCCACCATCATAATAAATTAATGTTTTTAACGATGACATTCACTGTTGATTAGATGTTACAGTAGCAACCAATCTAACAAGAACATTGAATGCGTAATAATATGTGCTTCACAAAGATTTGTAAAGATCATCCAATATTTACGGTTAAATTGAATACAAGAATGTTTATAAAAGTGGTGTTGATCATAAAAACAAAGTTGAACTAATATTTGGAAAATATAATGATAAATGTGTGCTAAAATTGAATTTTATCTTTCCTTCTTCTAATGTGATTTCATTACTCTTAGAATGAATTATTGTATTAAGTGCATAACTCATTTTTCCAGCCTACTCTACAGGTCATGTAGAAGCCTTTAGTAAGAATGAGATTATTTGATTGGACCATAATTTGAGATCAATCTTTCAATTCAATCTAAACTAATGAAATAAGGTGAGTTGTCAATTCATCCAAATATTAAACATAAATCAAATCACAAACTATTGAATAAACGAACATATATAAATACTTAAAGAGGTAGTAGTATAGTGAATTAGATTCAATTAAGCTAAGAACTAGATACCTAAATCTAGGACCAAAGCCTTGCAATTATAGATAACTTTTGGTAGTGCTCAGCAATAGAGGTTTACTCTTAAGGTGTGTTTTCTTCTCAGCTTAGCCTTTTGATATGGTGATAATCAACATTTGATTTTTCCTTTGAGGGTTTCTTTGGTAGCTTATCCCCTTTATCTAGTGCTTTAGGTTTTCTCTTATAAGGAATTTCCTTTTGTGGCTCAACACCATTTCGCATCATTCAGTTGGAAAGCTAACATTAATGCTCTGTATTTTCTGCTTTCAGGGTTCAATGCTAGTATTTGTGGCTTATTTTCATCTTTTCTGTTTTCCTCCAAAATGGTTGCAAAACATCAAAATATCATTAAATTCACTAATTTATAATTCTCCAAACCTCATTTTGTTACTTAAAGCTAAAAAGGATTGTTTCGATTACAAATGTGGTCAATTAGTGTATGATAAATGTCAAATTAATGTGAAATTTTAGACATTCAAGACACTTATCAACCGTCATCATAAAATTTAACAATGACAACAATTGTTTGGTATAACCGCCGTGGTAAAGAACAAAAACCATGTCGTCAATGACAAATGTCGTTTCTACAATTAGTTTTACGTTTTTCTCAAAATTGATAATTATAAACTATTTGGGTTCAATATTATTTACTTAATAGAAAATAATACTTAGTTTCAAAATTTGAAAAGCTTTAACGATTATTATTATTATTATAAAAAATTATTGCAATTTTGTAATTGTTTAATAACTATATTTTAGTATACATATTAATTTTATCTTTATTAATATAGAAACAATTTTACTAATCATTATATTTTTTATATTTTATAACTGTGTTTTATAATTCTTTTTTAGAATATATTATTTTATAAATTCAATAATATTTTTTATTTTAAAAATAGTTAAAAGAATTCCTTTATATTTTTTCTATTATCATAAGATAAAGCCGAAAACACGCCCGTTTTCATTAATTATTATTATTATTTAATTGTGTAAATGCAATTTTACTAGTTAATAAACTCGTACCAGAAGATGGACCTTCCCCGAAGATAGCGGGTTGCTCTGACATAACTGTATTGGATTGGGCTTTGCGACTGAATTGTGGGTCTTTCTATCTGCACTCGCATATTATCTTCATGCACCCAAATAAAAGTTGTAATTCCGAAATTACCTCTTATTAAAATTATAACAAAAAATTCTACACTTTTTTACTTTATATATTTTTTTGGATTGATTATTTCAAAATATATTTGAATTCAAAAAAAAATCTTTCGAAATATTTCATTTAAAAAATATGAAAATATATATATTTCAAATTGAGTGTTTTAGAAAATATTTTTAGATCCAAAAATAATTAAACATTCCATCAGTAATATAAAATTATTTTTTGGAATAATCAAACACCACCATCTTCTCATGCTTGAAATGGGTGCCCTAGGTATCTGCCATTTAGGGCTGGGCAAAAATAACTGTACTGTACTATAGTTAACTATACTATATTATACTTAAAAAAACTGATCAACTTTTACTAAAAGTTCAGTATACTATTTTATGGTTTAGTTTTTAAAAACTGAACTTATAGCAGTTTCGGTTCAGTTAACTGTGAGAACTGTATCTACTCTTTTCTCTTCTTTAGTTCCCGTTCAATTGCTCCGTCTTGCTAAGAAAACGTTAATATTAATAAAAGAAACCGTTCAAATAAAAAATTAGTAATGAATTTTTTAAGACAAAATTTTTTTATCACAAATTTTATTATTTTTTTATGAATAAACGTATATTACTTTTTAAATAATATTATTTTAAGTAATAAAAGTAAAATATATTTTTTTAAATTTAATTTTATTAAATGATTAAGTAATATAAATCATAAAAAAAGACTATATAAAAAAATAATACTTTAAATATATTATATTCTTTAACATATTATTAAATATGTAAAAATATGTTAAAAAACTTTTAATGATATTAAAATGTGTGTAAGTGCACACTAAAATAACTATTTATTTTAAAAATCAACTTACTTTAAAATAAATATCAATATTATTATTTTTAAATGATAGTATTTTACATACTAAAATTAAAATATATGTTTTAACATTAAATTTAATTATATGAATATATAAGGAAATATCATAAAAAAATAGTAATGTAGCAAAAATAATTAATATTATAGAAATATCAAATGACAAAAAAATTAACAAACGTTTATTAAGAGTAATTTTTCTAGTATCATCATTTATTATATTATAATAATTAATAAATATTAGTTTAATTTTTACATAATAAAATATAAATAATAAATAATTGATTAATAAAACAATTTTACGAGAGAACAAAATAAATATAAATAAAAAATTATTTTAAAATAAAATAAGTAGATAAAAAGATAAAATAAATTATATAACATATAAAACAAAAAAATATAAATAAAAAATTAAAAAAATAAATATAAAAGTAAAATAATATTCATGAAAAAATAAATATAAATAAAAAAATAAAAAATAAAATAAAATAAATAAATAAATAATAAAATATTTTTCATACACATATAATAATAAAAGAAATATAAATAAAATAAAAAATAATAATATCAAATAATTAAAAAGTTAATTTGTAAGACACTTATGAATAAAATAAAATAAATATTAAAATAAATTTCAATTAAAAAGAACATGTATTGTTATACTATTCAGTTAAAAACTAGTACAATTCAGTTTAAAAGCTAGTACAATTCACTTTAAAATTAGTATAGTTAGTAGTTTAGTTTAGTTTATATTGTAGTTTAGTACAATTTAGTATAGTTCAGTTCAGTCCAGTTTGATAAAACAAAAAACAGTTCAGTTCAGTTCAATTTGTCTGAACTGTTTTACAGTTCAGTTTAGACAAATTAGTTTTTAGTTCAGTACAGATTTTAGTAGTGCAGTACAGTTCAGTTCTATTTGCCCACCCCTACTGCCATTCCACCACCTATGTCCATGCACCCTCCAATGTAACGCCAATGTCCGTGCAGCGGACGAAACACATGATTCTTCCGGATTGTTCATTCCGGAACTTGTCTTCCACCCAAAAATCAGCGGCAGCTTCTACTACCACTATGCTTCTTCTTCTTCCCCCAACACGCAACAAAGACAGAGAAAGATAAGGTTTATCAGCTCCACAGCGGCTGAAGAGAAAGGAAGGAACAAAAATGGATGAAAGATGTGTGTAGAGAAAAGATGGACCAAAAATGAAGGAAGATGTGAGTGGAGCTTACATGAAGAGCTGCACATGTTTAAAAAATGGTGATATGTATTTTAAATTCATATTCTTTAATTTTACTCTTTTATATACATACTTTTTATAATAAGCTAAAATTCATCAATATTCTTTACTTCAGAATACTTTATAGGACTCTTGACATTAAAACCTACAATCTTATCCAATCAAAATCTTGAACATAGTAATTTATCTTTTGTCTTTCTTTTTGGTTTTCAAAAAATATGTTGCATGGAGAGTGTTTTGTGTTTGCATGTGGTATTTAAGGATTCAAGATGAATCTTTGTTCGGTTATGATTAAGTTGAACAACTTGTATTAGAGCCTATATGGCATATTATATGACACATTTTTTGAATTTAGCATATCCAAATAAGGGAAGCTAATATTATTTTTATACAACTTAATTTATATTGTTTAACTTAAATGTCTAATAATATATGACTGTATTAGTTATTTTTTGGTTGATGTGTGTTTTGATTTGGATAAATAATATGGGTTTGAATGGTTAAAGTGATCTTTGAGTTGTGAAATTTATAGAATAGTATCCTTAGCCTCTAATGAGTGATTTTCACTAAATGGGTACGACTAGTATAACAAAGTTTATTTACTATAATATAATAATTTAATGTCATTGTTGTGAATCTTGTTTATCACCATATATTAAAGTTCAAAAGATGAAAATTTTTATTATAAGTTTCAATTATTATTAGTTAAATATATGTTCTTTCTCTTATTTGATTCAAGTGGTATATTATAATCTTTATTAGTATAGAAATATTTCATTAGAACTTAAAAAATAAGAGTAAAAAGATATTTAAAATATTTTTAAATTTGAATGTGTTTTCTTTTTGTAATTTTTAAAAAATAATTTTACATTTTATCAATTGTATTTCGTTAATGTTTGCAAATTTAATAAATAATTTTGTTATGGTTAAATATAGTAAAAACTATGTATGAAATTAATCTTTCTGTGTTAAATATACATATATGGTACTCTATGTATAATAGAAGAAATATAGACTAAACCCAAAATACAAATAAAAAGTAATAACAAACTAACTAAATATAAAAAATAAAAATAAGATATCAATATAAGATATCTAATAATCTTATATCTAACAATTATCATGAAATTTTATTTGGTACTCTAATTTAAAATGTATACCATTATAATTTCTTTCTAAATATTTGATATTGAAGAAATAAGAGTACATCATTTTGATATTGAATATTTGACCATATTATGTTTCTTTTGTAAGAATTTTTTATTATTTTAAAAATTAATCAATATTGAAACAGTAAGAAAAAAGGTACGGATACGAGCATAAATATGAATGTATATCCATTATCCGATGGGGATGAGAATTGGACAAAAATTTCATATCCATTGAATTTGGGTATGAAGATGTGGATAATTTTTTTGTTGAAGAGGGATATGAGATATCGAAACATGTTCTCATTTCGTCTTGTTGTCATTCATAAACCTTAACACCAATTTGAAAAATTTATTTTAGAAGTTTTATTTCTAATCCAAGTTCATGCTTTCAATTAAGCACCTCTAACTATTTACACCTGTCCAACTTTGCATTTTTAAACAAAACGTTGTTTTTATAATTTGATATACTTCTCATTAATGTCATCCATGTAACCTCCCATATTAGGTTTTCTTTTCTATTCAATTCAAACATGTAAAAATGATATGTTGCATCATTTTGTTATATGAAACTATTATTATTCCTATCTAGTTATAATATACACCTGAAACTAAGTTCGCTACCTTACATTAAAAAGAAAAGTGAAACTCACTCTCCAAATATAATGTTTGATATTGATATTGCATCTGTCTTCCAAATCATATTAAAAATTCACCATCATCACCATTACTATGTAGAATTTTGTATACAAATTTTATGGTGTATATATATCGGTAACTCGTCCCCTTTCTAATAAAAGATTTAAAGAATAATTCTGATGTATTATTTCAAAGAGTAGAGTACCATATATATACATTTAAGGATCCTATAATCCTTCATCTATTAAAGGAATGACAGGTGCACAAATCTGCACAAATTATAATAATATCTAAATTATAACTAACACAATATTTGATTGCCTAATATCCTTTAATAGAATATTTGGCATATCTTAACACCCCCACTCAAGTTGGTGCATGGATATCACATATTCCCAACTTGAATAGAGACTCATTAAACAATCTTCTTGATACTCCTTTAGTGAGAACATCAGCCAACTGCAATTCTGATCTTACAAAAGGAAATGAAATTATTCCAGCTTCAAGCTTCTCTTTGATGAAATGTCTATCAATCTCCACATGCTCTGTTCTATCATGTTGCACAGGATTGTGAGCAATTGCTATAGCCGAAGTATTGTCACAGTACAAACTCATAGTTTCATTTTGTGTAAAGCCCAAATCTGATAACACATTTTTAATCCACAAAAGTTCACATACACCTAGTGCCATGCCTCTGAATTCTGCTTCAGCACTAGATCTTGCTACTACAGGTTGTTTTTTACTCCTCCAAGTTACAAGATTCCCTCCTACAAAAGTAAAGTATCCAGAGGTAGATCTTCTATCATCTTTTGAACCTGCCCAATCTGCATCAGTATACCCTTCTACCTTTAAGTTTTCATGATTTGAGAACAAAATTCCTTTTCCAGGAGCGGACTTCAAATATCTCAAAATCCTTTCAACAACATCCATATGAAGCTTCCGTGGGTCATGCATAAATTGACTAACAACATTCACTGCATAGGTGATATCTGGACGTGTATGGCACAAATAAATTAATTTTCCTACCAGCCTTTGGTATCTTCCTCTGTCTATGCTTGCTGAATCTGAGCATTGAAAGAGTTTATGATTTTGTTCAATTGGTGTATCAGCTGGTTTACTCCCAAGCAGCCCAGTTTCCGACAATAAATCAATAGTATATTTTCTTTGGGATAGAAAAATACCATGTTTTGATCTAGCTACTTCAATACCCAAAAAATATTTGAGGTTTCCAAGTTGTTTCATCTCAAATTCAGATGCAAGGTATTGTTGTAAACTAGAAATCTCATCTTGGTCATTTCCTGTAACAATCATGTCATCTACATATATAATCAAAGCTGTAATTTTTCCTTTTCTTCTCTTAAAAAATAAGGTGTGATCAGAGTTACTTGCTCTATAGCCAAAAGCCTTCATAGACTTGGTAAACCTTCCAAACCATGCTCTTGGGGATTGTTTTAATCCATATAGAGCCTTCTTTAATTTGCAAACCTTCATTCCAATTGAATCAGTCATGCCTGGTGGAGAATCCATATAAATTTCTTCTGAAATTTCTCTGTGTAGGAAAGCATTTTTCACATCAAATTGTAGAAGAGGCCAATCTTGGTTTGCAGCTAGCGACAAAAGTATTCTCACAATATTGAGTTTGGCTACTGGTGCGAACGTCTCTTGGTAATCTACACCATAAGATTGAGTGTAACCTTTAGCCACAAGTCGTGCTTTATACCTCTCAATAGTTCCATCAGCTTTATGCTTAATTGTAAAGACCCATTTACAGCCCACAGTTTTCTTCCCTTTTGGTAAGGACACAAGATCCCAAGTGTTGTTTTTTTCTAAAGCTGCCATCTCCTCAACCATTGCTTCGGCCCATCTAGGATCTGCCAAAGCTTCCTGTACATTACTAGGAATAGAAATTGAAGATAATTGAGATACAAATGATGCATATGACTGAGATAACCTGTGAGATGACACATATTTACTAATGGGATATTTAACTTTGGCTTGGAGGTCTGGTTCATATTTAACTTTGGCTTGGAGGTCTGGTTCATATTTAACTAGAGGTTGACCACGGTTAGAACGAGGTGGAAGAATATATTGAACAGTAGTAGACTCAGTGTTTGGTGTGCTGGTGGTCTCACGCAGACAAGAATCAATTCCATGATCAATTTCATCTAAATTAGTATTATCAGAGATAGGATCAGAAGGTACCTCTGAAGAGTCAAGTTGAACCTGTGGAGAAGATTGAGCCAATTGGTTATGATCAGAAGACACTGTATTATCTAGAAAAGAAGGGTCCATATTTAGAATTGGCTCACTTCCTGCAGAATGATCCTCACACAATAATTTATCTTCACAATCAAACATACCAACATCATGATTATGCACTTCACTTTCATTGCCTCCCTGAAGTGGAGAATCAACATAAAAAAATTCATGCTCATTAAATGTCACATCCATAGAAATATAAAATTTCCTTGATGGTGGATGGTAAGCACGATAACCTTTTTGAGTTGATCCATACCCAACAAAAACACATTTGATCGCTCGTTCTTCAAGCTTTGTACGTTGATGTGGGTGTAAGTGAACATATATAACACATCCAAAAAAATGAGGTGGTAAATAAACTATGGGAGGAAGGATACAATGATCAGACAACACATCAAAAGGCCTTCGAAAGTTAAGCACACTAGAAGGAGTTCGATTAATTAAATAAACGGCAGAGCTCACAACCTCACCCCATAAATGAGATGGAACATTACCATCTATCAAAAGTGATCTTGTCACCCCTAATATATGTCTATTTTTCCTCTCAGCCACTCCATTTTGTTGTGGTGAATAAGGACATGTAGTTTGATGCAAGATGCCTTTAGAGTTCATGAACTCTATTAATTCAGTCTTAAAATATTCTCCTCCATTGTCTGATCGAATGACCTTAATAGATGTGTTAAATTGTGTAACAATAAAATGATAGAAGGAACGAACCACATCACACACATCACTTTTATATTTAAGCAAATATACTCAGGTTACCCAAGTACAATCATCAACAGAACTGATAAACCATTTTTTTCCATTATATGTAGATTGCGGGGCAGGGCCCCAAACATCTGTGTGAATTAATGAAAAAGGAAAATTAGTTTTGTTATTGCTTAAAGGAAACACAACACGATGATTTTTTTCCAAAACACAAGTTTCACAAAAAAAATCAGAAATATTGCATTTATGAAATAGTGATGGAAATAACTTTTTTAAATAACCAAAAGAGGGATGTCCCAACCGTCTATGCCACAACCAAATTTCTTTTTTGTTTTTATCTTGTATGTGATCGTTCGCAAGACAAGTCAATCCTTTTTTATGGTTTGATTGTGAGACATTTTCAAGATAATACAGTCCTTCACTCTCTCTACCACTAGCAATCTTCTCCTTGGAATGGATGTTCTGAAAAAGACAATGGGTTGGGTAAAATAAGGCAACACAAGAATGTGATTTGGTTAACTTGCTGACGGAGATAAGATTACAGTTTAATGTAAGAACAAATAAAACATCAGGAATCGATAAAGAGGGTGAGAGGGATATAGTACTTATACCTTCAATAGGAGATGAGACCCCATTGGCATTAATAATAACAGTTTTAGAACAATTAGAGGAAAAATTAGTAAATATATGAGGATCACAAGTCATATGATCAGTAGCATCCGAATCAATTATTCAATCACTATCCTTAGTAACAAGAGAAAGATTAAGGGCAGAGTTAGATATACCTGACTTGGTCACAAATCCGGCAGCCGTAGAAATATAACTCTTGGAAGCAGGCGAAGTTCCAGAATCATGTTTCTCCGATTGATTGTCATCGAAAGAAGCCATCAGAAATATTTAATGAAAAAAGGCACTGATTCCTATATCTTAGAGGATATCAGTGTTGGCTCTGATACCATAATAAAAGATTTAAAGAATAATTCTGATGTATTATTTCAAAGAGTAGTACTATATATATACATTTAAGGATCCTATAATCCTTCATCTATTAAAGGAATGACAGGTGCACAAATCTACACAAATTATAATAATATCTAAATTATAACTAACACAATATTTGATTGCCTAATATCATTTAATAGAATATTTCGCATATCTTAACACTTTCCATTTCCAAACATATTATCTTTGTATTCGTGGTGAACACTTTCTTACTTGTCTAAACATATTTATAAATTATCATAACTAATCAATTTTGCAGATATGAATGTGTCACATCAGAATATATGTGGGACAGATATATGTAGACTTAACATATTAATATATATTTAATTAGGAATAAATCCTATATTGTGATGGTCTAAACGTATCTCAATATGTATAGATAGTACTTTAGTAAATCTCATGCCTTTAATTTTTTTTTTTTTGTCTATTTTGTTATTCTAAACGTATTCATTTTTCTTTGTCAGTTATGAGGAAATGTTGTATAAAACTATTTCCTCTCCATACATTAAGTTAACCATATATATATATATATATATATATATATATATATATATATATATATATATATATATATATATATATATATATATATATATATATATATATATATATATATATCGAGTGAGAGGCACCAAGACTCTTCCATTTCAGTAGACAGGTCATAGAAGAATAGAGCAATTATCGTGTCATGATATGATATGTTTGTAGATATTTTTATTCGATTTAAAGTTGCTATCAGACAAAATTAGATGAATCTATGAAATATAACATATTATTCATATAAAATATAGTTGAAAGAGTTTATTAACTTTAAAACAATATAAAAACAAAAATGTACTTAATTAATGTTATTAAAAACACAAGTGGAAAGTATTTAAAAAGTTAAATCATTTAGTTGTCCTTATTTTTGTGAGTTTTTTTTCAGTTCGATCCCAATTAACTAGAATTCTAAATTTAGTTCTAAAAAATGCTAATTTAAGTCAATTAGGTCTCAAGTCAATTAGGTCTCTACCGTTAAATTCGTTTAACGGAGTTAAGTTTTTTATGACCTGACATCTTGCCGTGGTAAATTCGCAGAAATTTATACGTGAAATTTCATAACATTAAACATTTTAAAATTAGGGGTTGGTGGTGGAATTTCTGGGTTTTGGTGTGTGCAGGATTCATGGCGGCTCATGGAGGTGGTTCTTGAGGAAGATGATTCGAACAACGACGAATTGTTATGGTTGTTGACGGCGGTAATTTGCAACGAAGAAGTCGCTATTAGAGGTTTGTTGAGTTAATACCCTCTTTATCGAAGGCCAAAACTTGATCCCAGTCCTTGCTCTTTATCTCACTTTTAGTCTTCACGCTCCGCGTCCCAATTGAAAGATTTGCGTAAACGGTTGAACCAGTTTCCAGTCTTGCTCGCTTGGTCTTGACGACTCGAACATATAAAAATGGCATGGGATCTACAAGGTCGTAAGCGTTGCGGCTTCTATCGCTACTCAGAGAACGCATTTCACCATTTCTCACATTCAAATCCTCACACTTTAAAACTTCGTGGTGCCTTTCATTCCCTTGTTTCGGCTTCTCTGTCTGCACAATCGAAGGATTTGACAGCTCCTGTTTTGGAGACGTCGTTTCCTCTAAAATCTCCTCCTTTGGCTTTTCAACTGTTGGTTTTTCTTTTGGTGTATTCTCATTTGTCTTATCTTTTTCTGGTTCATCTTCCTATGTCTCTCCTTCTAAATTCCCAGGCGGCTTATCCTTAGGCAGTGGTGTTGACTCTGCTTTCTGCTCACCTGTGTTTTCTACTTCCGGTGGGTCATCGACGTACCAAATTTTGAGACCGAGTTCTCCTTCGATCTCAGAGAATACGCTCCTCTTCTCTAACGGATAGTACGCAACCGTTTCGAAATCAGACTTCACAAACTTTTACCCAACTTTTTGCCAAATCACTTATCCTTCTTAGATGAGTAACCCTGGAAATGGGGAATCAAACACCCAGATCCCTGAAGATGGAAAAAAGTTTTAATCTTTTCAGGTACACTTCACTGATCATTCATGTTCAATGCCCTCTCCGGCATGCTCCGGTTTTTTTTCAGATTTTAGAAATCCTATTTTAAAAATGTTTCTTTTATTAAATGCCACGTCAACTTTTCAGCTCATCAAAAACTTAATTTCGTTAAGCCAATTTAACAGTAAAGGCCTAATTGACTCAAATTAGCATTTTTTTGGACTAAATTGGAGATTCTAATAAAATGAGAATTAAACTGAGAAAAACCCACACCACAAAAATAGGGACAACTAAAGGGGTTTAACCTATTTAAAAAATATTTTTTTTTTGTAATTGAAATCCGTGAAAATTAAGTTTAGAGAAATGAAATAGGGTGGTAGTTGTTGTTATTGACATTTGAGTGCAAATTGTACAATATTAATAATGAAATTTATTTGTTCTACGTTCTGCTTCTGACCTTAGGTAGTGCCTAGAGTCAGATGTTCACGAAGATGCATTGCATGTTGCACACAAAATGTCTACGTACATCATACCACTCACCTCCATTGATTGCTCTTTTTACTATTCCGTTTCCTTTTTTCTTAAAACTTTATGTCCTTCCAACAGTCACTAAAACTTACACATTATTATCTTAACACCTTAACATTATTTTCTATTTTTTTTCACCATATATATGAATAGATCCAAAAATTAGTATTTCTTGTCAAATATTTATATACATAGTACTTTTTTCTATGAAATTTAGATATTTGGAAACTAAATTATGAATTATGATTGAGAGAAAATTAATTGAAAAAGAAGTCAAAATTCAATTGAACCCAAGTCTGAACTAAATTTTTAATTTGTTGTTTTAAATTAAGATGGAAGGAGAAAGAATTTTTTTTTAAAAAAAAATCCGATTACAAAAAATAACACAATTTAAAATTTAGTTATTCGAAAATCGAATTTTAAATTGAAAAAAAACCCATACTATTTATATAGATATTTGGTCTTATCGGGGTAAATTTTAAATACAAATATGCTATTTTGGTGAAAAAAATCTCATCTTTAAAAAAAAAAAACTAGGTAAAAAATAAATAGGATAGATAATCTCTTTCTATATTGCCCATTTTATTGTTCATATTTTTTTAAAGTTTAATTTTTGTGCTAAATTCAATTTAAAGCTTTTTAAATTAACCTTTTGCCTTTATATACAAAATTTTTCACATTGCTTGACTAGGTTTCATGTTATCATCTTTTATTCAACTTTTTTATTTTTCGCTTAATTAAATTTTAAATATTTTACAAATTTAAATAATTTTAATTAGATTTTTATTAAAAGGTTTCCTTTTCGTGAATATTTGAAATAATTTGTTAATTTTCATCTAGTACTTTACTGTTTTATTTAATCGTTAAGATAATAACGAGATAACTATATTTGTATTTTCAGGTTTAACTCTTTAATTAATTTATTTATTTTCTCAGTTGATCCTAAAATCAAATGATAAATTATTTAGATAAAATGAAATAAAATTGAACATTCAATAAAACAATTTTTTTTATAGAAAATTAATTAAAAGGTATTTAAATTTATGAGAAAAATTCATATATTTGGGAACCTTATGCATTAGACAACTTAGAACCTTTTATCACACGTCTTGGACTTTTGATAAAATGAATTTGTAGGATGGATTCATTGTTTCTTATTGATAGTGATTTTGGAAAATAAGAGCTACAATTGTTTGGGACAAGAGAAGTGAGAGAAGCTAAGAGAAGATTGATGTCGATGAGATTCATGTTAAAAGAAAGTGTGAGATTTTAAGGGTAAACAGAGTTTGTAAGAACAAATAAAAAATTAAATCGTGAGATGTTTATCCTTTTGTTTTTCAGCATAAAAACATGCTATTGAAAAAATATGTATACTATTTTCTTCCACTTTTTCTAATTATTTCAATTCACATAACTTCAAAAATTTATCATTTTCTTGCTGATTATTTATTTTGTTAGACTGGAGTTAAATTTTAATGATTTCTAAATCGTTAGACTTAAATAAGGATGCATAACTTTTAAATTTTATTATTAGTTAATTTAGTATGATACTCTAATAGAAAAGTTTAATCATGATATATCTATGTTATCAAAGGACATAAAGATAATATTGTTCTTTCTCTAGTTAGGATGTTTAGTACGAGAAAGAAATATTGTCTAATATTATTCAATTGGAGTACATGGATGAATTTAGCCATCTTTCGATGTGGATGATTTAAAAATACTCTTAATTAAGAAGCAAAGTAGATAATAAGTATGAAAAATTGTTCAAGAAAAGCAATCACGAAAATAAAGTAAAACATAGGATTTACTCACATTTGCACAAGAAGTAGAGTAAGCTTATTTTGTGAGGTGGAATACAAAGTGACGAGATAGTGATTTTGATGATACCAATACCTCTTTGGTAGCTCATGTATTAAAATTATTGTATTCCTTGTGTTAATTAATTTTTGCATTAATAAGGTTGTAATTTGCATTAATATTAAGTTTTATCTATGTTTAAATATATGTACATTAAGGAGTTTTAACAACCGCTAACTGTTTCAAAGGTGGTAGCGAGAAAAAAAAAATTAAAGATGGATTAATGATAAAAATTGTGAACTTGTGATAGGTTTGAACTTTAGGTTAAAATTTAATGTTTGTTCTATGTTTTGTTCATAACAATCATATTTGATTTCATTTTCAAAAGAAATATAAGTAGCATCGAAAAGAAGCCCAACACACATACTTGAAGGTTTATCTTTCTAAAACTCTCACATTGCCTCCATTGATGATAATGAAATATGCTTTAGTGTTGTTGGCACAAAAAATAAAAACACTAGTAAAAAAAAAAGGATACTAACGCGTCTATTATGTGTCGGTTGATTAGAAACCGAAGCATAATATGACACAGTGACATATTTGAAATTTTTGCTAATGTATATGCCCGGTTCTTTGTTAACCGAAGTCATAGGGTAGATATTGCCTCGGTTATGAAGGTAACTGAGGCCATAAAGTCTACGAAACCTGCCAACAAAAGACTTTTAACCTGAAAAAATATCTGTATAGGGGTTTTGGTATCGGTTGTTCTCAGAACCGAGGCCAAAACCCCCTACTCCAACTGACAATCCTTTTGTGCAGTCTGACAAAATCCCTATGCAGGGGTTTTGGCCATGGTTGCTCCTAGAACCGAGGCCAAAAACCCTCTGCCTACCCCTAATTAATACATTAGGATGAAACCCTAAAAAAAATTAGTAAATCACTCTTCTCAAAATCAAAACTCAGATTGGGAGAGAGAGTTTTTTGTTGTTTCGTGGCTTTGTGGTGGCGAGAATATGGGTTGTAACTCGCGGTGCCCTAAGTGAAGAGCTCACGACCCCGTTTTTTTGAAGGAGGCAACGACACTATAAAGGTGCGATCTGGCTAGGGCTTGTGCGTCACACAAGGAGACCCTTTTCTTCTTCCTCTTCTCCCTGTTTCTAGTTCGACGATTTCGGGGAACTCTCATTCTCTCCGTTTTGGTTTGTGGCGCAAGGATGGAAGCTCCCTTCCTCTTCTCCTCTTCTAGTTTGTCTTGCAAGAAGGGGTGGTGTTATTCTTCGTTTTGATTTTTTTTTTTGGGTTTTCTGTTCTTGTTTACGATTCTGATCTTGGGGGTTTCAATTTTCGTGTGAAGAGCCTGAATGCATGAGGATGGCGAGGGCAGCGGCGACCTGTTTGGCTAAAATTGAGAAATTAGGGATTTCTGGTGTAATTAGAATTTCAATGATTGAAATTGGGGTTTCGATCTTTTTTTGTTTTTAGATTAGCGGTTGTGGATTTTTTGATTTGGGGGTGGTTTTGATTGCGCGTTTGGGTTCTTTTATTCGAGGATCTAAGGTTCCCTGGTGGCTGTGTGGTTGAAGCATGTGTTGTAACACCCCAAAAATTTTTTTCTCATTAAAATTCAAAACTTAGAATATTACAACAATACAATTACGGTAACACCCCGAACCTCAAGCTCAAATCTATACAAAAGTTCAAAGCTCAGACTTAACAGAAAAGATAACATTGAATCCTTCTAATACACTCCTCCATCTCTTCCTGCACTTGCACCAGATCACGCGACATCCCTTCATCTGCTCCCGTATAACAAAAACGTTATACGATCATCGCAAAAATATGATTTTCCAATACATGCACAAATAAGTAAGGGTGAGCTAACATGCAATATAACATTTATAAAAATATGCATAATTGTTTTGATATAAACATCATATAATATTTAGGTTAGACATCCCCATACACCAACATACCAAAATTTCTACTAGACACTCATACGGAAGATACAATGATGAGCTACTGGACAAAGCTATTCCCCAAACATTCTAACCGGATACTATTTGGCCGACGCTATCTACCGAACCCTATCTAATGAATACTATTAGGCTGAATCCCATATGAACGAACGCTAGGTGATCATGCACAATTGAGTCGAACGCTAAACTCAGAAAACCATAATGACCGAACACACTCATAATGAATACTGAGATCAAACACTAGGCCGAACGCTAGAAACCGAACGCCAGATCGAATACTGATTGCACGAACGTTAAGATTGATCACTTAGGCTCGACACTAGACACCAAACTTATTAGACCGGATACCATTAGGTCGCACACCAAGAGACTGAATGCTTAGCAAGATCAAACACTTAGACTTCACGCTGAGACAGCATACTCTACTAGAACAATTACTATTATTTCGAACACTATTTAAACGATCGCTCAAAGATCAAATCTCGTGCACCACAGATTAAGTACTATTCGGACGAACACTTAATTGATCACTTTACTGGATTTAACACTATCTGAGGGTAACCTCATCAAGATCGGATGTTCCCTACGTACGCCCACTAACCGTTAACAATCCTTATCTGAGACAAGCGTCATCCAAACCGAGCACTACCTATGAATGATCACTGCCTGAATCATGCATCATCACGACTAATCATTATTTATTAATCGATTGCTACCTCAATGAATATCAAGGCCGGTCACTTCCCATAAATGATTGCAACCTCAGAGCAACATCACCAACAAAGATCATTCTCTAAAAACCATCGCTACGAGACAGAACACTAGAATAAAGAACGCTTGAGTCAGGGTTAAACGCCTAGAGTACTCTACTGAACACCTCAGTACTGACTGAACGTAATCAAACTAAACCACAGGGTACCAAAAATACGACCGGACACTAACTACCTGAGAACAACTAACATCAAGATCGACCGTTACCTAATAACGCCTGCTACCCGAAAGTAAATAATACCAAGACCGAACGTCACTAATAATAACGCACGCTACTACCTATAGACCCAACAAGTTTTACTTCCCGTCTCTCTCGAAGAATTATTCCAAATCCAGTTTTATCTGCACTGCCATCTCTCCCGTACCAATACGATCATCACGGTTGGAAACCACAGCCACAACATGCAAGATGAATAACCAGAAGTATCACATCATAACCCATTACATCTACTATAACAATTCCCATTATAAGCCGACCCACATGACGCTGCAAACTAGTCTTTCATAAACTAATGTCGTTTACTTGTAATTCGTCGTCATAACCTGCTCTCAATAACAGGCGACCCGAGCCGTCTTCCATCGCGACTTCAGACCTATCTCCCCGACTCCTCAAGGACTAACGAGTAAAAACATTGATACTACGCGTAACGATGGACTATACTCAACACGAGCCAAAGTCATTGGGCGAGACATTCACCTCCTCGCGCAGAAGAAGGTGACACTCGAATCTCAGTCTCACGCGTGAGACTAGCAAAAATGCTCAAAAGACAGACGAAGTTACAAGTAAATAACATAGTGTATGTACCACCTCCAACAGAATAAACGTGCTCAATCACGAATTCATACATATTCTCAATAATATGTATAAATAAACCAATATTGGATCAAGGAAATAACCAACAATTCTCAATAATTGTTTCAAAATACCACCACGGATTCATACGTTAATGCCGAACGCTATTTCCAACTCGAATACTGTCTGGACGAACGTTCTGGGATCCATCATCATCAACGACCGAACGCTGCCTATGGACACCAAATGTTATAAAATCGAGCCCCAAAGGACGAACGCTCGAGATCAAGTCTAGTCGTACGTTACCTCTGACGAGTACTTCCTGAGGATTAACGAACGCTCACATTTACAATTAAACCAAGGTCGAACGTCCAAGATCCAAACCGAACACTTAAAACCGAACACTCAAGATTGTTACCCAAGAATTTCAAGTTAAGAACGAACGTTCTGATATTTAGTCGAACCACTAAGTCACTTTGCCGAACGTCATTAAAAGAGGCCTGACCGAACGACATAAATCAACAGCTAACCGAACGGTGCTAAAATCAAAACTTAACCGAATGCTCGCTTATACCAAAAACCGAACGCTCACTTATACCCAAAAACCGAACGCTCACTTATACCCCTTAACCGAACGCTCACTTATTCCCAGAAACCGAACGCTCACTTATACCCAAAAGCCGAACGCTCAAGATTCAAACCTAAGAAGGTTAACTTATGACCGAACGCTATAATCATTAACACCTCAGACCGACCGTTTACGATTCAAACTTAGAATATCAATTTAAGGCCGAACGCTCACAAACTAAACCTGAGAATACCTCATCAAAACCGAACGGTTACTATTATCAAAACCGAACGCTACAGATCACGATTTGAGACTACCAAATTAAAACCGATAGTTATAATCACTATTATACGAATACCGATTGTCGAACGTTCACTTATATCATAAAAACCGAACGTTCAGGATTCAACCCTAAAAATCCATATTAAGGACGAACGACTACAATCACTAATACTCAACACCGAACGCCCAAGATTACTTATAGTGGATGTCAATTTAGGGACGAACGCTCAAGTTGAAACCTAGAATATCAATTGATAACGAACGCTCACAATCTGTACAATGCGAATACTAAACTAAGTACGAACGTCCAACATCTCTCATTCACTGGATAAATATCATTGACGAACGTCTAACATTTAACTAACTCAAGGACGAACGTTGCGCTCGTTACACGAGAATACAAAACCGGACGCTCACAGATCAAGCCCAGAACGAACGTTACGCTCGTTACTGGAGGAGGCAAAACCGAACGGTTAAATTATCCGATCTGAGCACTAGTTGAGCGAACGCTCGTTCTACACGTTATAATTTGGCCGACCACTATTTGGTCGAGCACCAAATGGACGAACGTTCTAAGTTGGCTGATTCGGGCGGACGCTCAGAATAATTACCGAACGTTCAGAAATTGGACGACCACTATTTGGTCGAGCACTGTTGGAACGAACGTCCAATTTTGATTCACCAAAATTGGACGTACGCGCGTTCTGCAAAAATTCTGCAGAAACGCACCAGAGTCCAGAAACCCAGAAAACCTCCATTTTCAACCCCTTCTTCCCAGAATTGCATCAATTACAGATTATTTCAACAATTAATGAAATAAATCAAACTCCCCTTACCTCTTGAAGACTTCCATGTAAATTTTGGGATCTAACTCCTCCTAGACGTGCAGATCAAGATCTCCTTGCAACCTCAACAATTCTTCACTTCCTCTTCAAGATCTTGCTGCAAGGACTCCACTCTCACCAGATGCCCAACCCAGATCCAGCTCTCAGCCCTTGTGAAATTGGTACAGCTTCCCATGGGTGCTCTTTGGACGGCTGGAAATGGAAGGAAGGAAGGGTTCCCTCCCTTTGGCTTCTCTCTCTCTCTCTCTCTCATGCCAAAAATGAATACCCTCTCCTTGCTAAGCTTCTCCGTAAATGCACCTCCAATAATTGCTTCCAATAATGAAAAAGGTGGGTAACCACCATGTCCCCACCATGTCCCCACCACTCCTAAAAATACGGGTCTTACATGTGTGGCGCCAATGAAGGTGCTGGTGTGTGCTGCCATTGGGGCACGGTGGTCGACGTTGGCAACTCCGTTCTGACTGAGGAAGATAATTGAAAATAAACATAGGAAAGTTAAATGGCTTAGAAATAAAATTTAATTGAAAAGGAAATCTATTAACAGTATAATTGGAAATAAAAGTTAGCTAGTTTGAAAAGGAAAATAATATAATTTTAATGAAATTTTAAATTAATTGAAAGTTAAATACTTAATATTAAATATTTTGGAATTAGAAATTAATTTATTTCCAAAAAAACAAAAGGTTTTGGTATCGGTTCTAGCCTGAATCGCTGTCATAAGCCTATATTATTACCTCGATTAAACCGACCCCTCTCTCCCCCCCCTCCCCCGCCCCCCCTTTTTCTTTCTAACTACTTCGGGTGTAGGGAAACCGAAGCAGAAACCTTTGACAAATTACCTCGGTTTATACTACTATTTACTACATTGTATATTGGAGTTGATAATTATTTATAATCATTAAATTTTTAGCATTTCTAAAAGGTTACAAGATATTTTACACGCAAGTAAAAATATTTCAATTAGGTAGCTCAAGACCTTGAACATTAAATTAACTATCGATATTTCTGTTATTAAAATATTCAAATTTGATATTTTGTGATTGAAATATATTGATCGCTAAATGTTTCTATTTTTGCCATTGAGTTAGCCATTGAAAACTATTTTAGTTAAATGAAAATCTTACCTATTAGCAACCAAAATCTTTGCATCACTAGTTTACATTTGGACCGAATTAGCAACCAAAAATATTTTTGAATTTTATAAAAATTTGTTCCATTATCGACTAAAAAATTGCTCAATATACACTTTCATTTTAAAGAACAAATTAATGACCATATTTACCAATATGTTTCGATTGTTCCAAGATTTTGAGTCTCATGGCCACATCTTCAAGTTAAAGAAAGTCCTATATGGGTTAAAGCAAGCTCCTCAATCATGGTATGAAAGGCTAAATGAATTCATAACAAAGAGTAACTTTTAAAGGGGTAAAATTGATTCTACAGTTTTTATCAAAAAATCTGGGAATGAACTCTTATTTGTGCAAATATATGTAGATGACATAAATTTTGACTCTACTAATCCACTATTGTGTTAAGAGTTTTCTAAGTGTATGCAAAAAGAGTTCAAAATGTCTATGGGTGAACTCAACTTCCTTCTTGGATTTCAAGTGAAACAAAGCACTGCAGGAATTTCATCCACCAGTTAAAATACTTCATTGAGTTATTAAAGAAGTTCAAGATGGATGACTGCAAAGAGTCTTACCCTCGTATGGCTACAAACTACTACTTAGATAAAGGAGAAACTGGTAAGGTTGTAGATAAAAAAATGTATAAATGTATGATTGGATCATTGTTATATTTAATAGCTAGTCGTTCTGATATAACGCATAGTGTGTGTGTGTGTGTGTTTGTGCAATATTTCAGTCATGTCCAAAAGAATCTTACTTTACTATTGTAAAGAGGATAATGAAATACCTAAAAGGAACTAAAACTCTTGGTCTATGGTATCCAAGGGGTGAGAACATATCACTTGTAAGGTACATTGATTCAGACTTTGGGAGTTGTAAAATTGGTAGGAAAAATATTAGTAGAACCTACATAAAAGTCAATGCTTCTAAGTAAGAGATCTTTCTTAAAGTTGTCTATATAAAGAAGACTACATGAATATAAAAAAACAATAACTGCATATACTTTTATGCCACTAATATTCTTTTTTGTCGTCTTACTCTTTGAAAAAGAAAAGTCTTTGTAACAAGTTTTCTATTATACTTTTGTATTGATCCAAATACTCTCTAAGAAAAAACACTTTGTTATTTTTGACTAATCATAAGTGATTTTGAAACACCTAATTGTTTATCTCAAGAAGATTTAAACGTTTTAGTTAGTTGGACTATTTTATACATGAGAGATTAAACTTATTGTAAAACCATAAATGTTGAAATTAGTTGTAACATTTTAAAGTTAATAGAATCCTTTAAAGTATGTTTAAAAGAAGAATTAGACAAAACTTATTTAAAGTGAATTAATATAAAATGAGTTTTCATCTTTCTTCTGTTATCTTTCTAAACATTTTCGAAAATCCTTAAATATTTATTCCTATCAGAAATAATTTCTATTAGTAATTGTGAAAATATTTTTGAACTCTATTAAACCTATCATTTAAAAGAACCGTTTAACAAGTTATTTCAACTGTGGCTTGCCTACAAAGTTCAGATAATTAACTAAGTATATACATATATTTTATATATATGGTTGTTTCTGAGTGCTTACTCTTCAACATAGAAATCGAGAAAAGAGATCCTGTGGATGGGATGGGGAGATGAATGAGCAGAACTATGACATTTATTTACGTTGGATTTTGTGAAATCTTCGCAATTTTATCTTTTCTTCAAACCTTAGACGAACATGCACGTATTGCACGCATCATCGTGAGGTTGGACTACATCATAACAAAATTTTAACTCCAACCTACCAACTTTCTCTACCTTTAGGTCAAAGATTACTTCTTTAGTTATAGAAGAAAAAAATCCCTTTGTTTCTTTATATATATATATATATATATATAATTACAGAAACATAATATTACTTTCTCCTTATTTAATAGTTTTAAATATTTATGTTAAAAAATAAAAATATCATTTTTGGGTTTAATTGAAAAAAACATCAGTCTTATAAATTCCCACTGAATGTTCGACTTATTAAGTGGTGTATGACCTAGTGTACATCATACCTATGTTAAATTAAACCCTCTATTAGTAAATTAGGTTTAAACTTTCATAAAACTTAGTTGAATAGTTCAGATTTTACACCCTTCAGAAATCTTTTGGACCAAACAAAATGATGAATTTCCACACGAACATGGTGGCTAAGCATCCTCCAGTGTGAAGCACACATAAGCAACTTGTCACCTTCTTGGTCAACATCCTCGTCCTATTAAAAAGTGATTGTACATCTACTACTACCCGATTAAGTCACTATAACCTAACACCACCCATCACACTCCAACCACCAAAATCACCACCTTATACGACTTGAACAATGTAATTGTCTCCCTCATGTCCATAGCAACAAATGCAACCATTGGGTTCCTCTGCCCTAAACTATCACTACTCTTATCCTCACAAAACTTCAACGCCCACCTTATGTTGCAAATCTAAAACTGAAATCCATTCGTACCATACCATGTTTTTCACAGTCAATGGACTCGTAGGTCTTAATTGTGTCACCCGGTTCAAATTGGCATTGACTTTTACTGAATACAACGCGAACCAAGCTTAGTGACGAACTCCTAGGTCAATACAACGTGAAGCACTGATTTACTTGAAGAAATTCATGCATTATCAAGTTTTGTGCATATATGAGGAACATGATGGGATAGAGTTGAATGTAAAATGTGCTTATGGGGAAGAATTATGGTCGGTGTATGTACCACCTTGTCTTGTTTTATTTTCTTTTTTCTTTTTCATCATACATTTATATTTACATAAAGTTCAGAAGGGAAACATCATTATACATTTATTTACCTTTCTTTTGACCTAGATATTTCTAAGATTCGAAAAACAATTAGACTATTTATGACTTTCCATATTTTATATATTTTATTTGATATATTTTTTTAAAGAATAACCTTAACGTTAAGTGGTAATAGTATTTTAGCCCACACAGAGAGAAATCTTATGAGCTTTTTCTTTTCTTTTTACAAATACTATCATTCTTCTACATAAATCAAAAGTCTTATTAAGCCTGCTGCCAATTGATAATCATAAAACACAATTTAGGGTTTTGTTGTTAATTTAATTGGTTGATGAACATGAAGTAATGGAACTCAGCTCTTAAATTTTGGTTGCAGGGAACACTGGGAACCCTAGCTAAAGCATGACTTGTTGTAAAGTTGGAACTGAAAACATCCATTTTTGAACTTAAAACGTATTAATATAATGCTACTTGCATGTAGACATAGGGTTTATCCAGTTCAAGATACATTGAACAAGGAGAAAAATTTGGATGCTTTTGGATATTTTTCCCGTTTAACATCATCGATGCTTTACTAGTTGTCAAGTAGCTATGATTCCGCAACCATTTGTCATATATCATGTTCTTATACAGGAGAAAAACTCACCAAAAGTTGTAAATACTCAGTGCTAAATTATATTATTAATTTCTTCACTAAAGAAGCATAATTTTCCTTATATGGCTGCGCCTAGCTTATAGTTGATTTAAAAGAAAAATATGTAGAGTGGAACAATGGTGTAGGAAAATGAAATGAAAGAAAATATTTTTCTTCACATCTGTAAGTTTTAATTTGATCTCAAGTATTTTGTTTTTCATCGGTGAGAAAGTAAGCTTTTATAATATTTTAGACAACCAATTATTATATCATATTTTTTTAAAAATATAATAAAATCTCATAATAAATTATTATATTATAAGATACTATCTGTAAAATTTCTAAAAATATTTTATAATATCTTAGGATATGTATATGCTATAGTAGTTTTCAAAAGTATCAATCTCTTACCTCTGCCGGATATGGTTAGATAAGATTATTTCAAAGTGATATTATTTTATTAATTTAAGTGCCTGAAATGCTTTTATAAAGTTATAATTTTATAAATAATAAATATTTTATTATTATCTATCAAAGTTAACCTATTAGATAAAATTGATATTTTAATTTAAAGATAACGATTTAAAAACCATTTATGAGGTCAATTAATAAATATATGGATCTGTGTAATTACCCAATGACTTAATTTTAATTTATTTATTTATTATTTTAAAAGGATAATAATTTCCTTTTATTTTCATGTTATTTTCTTCTCAAATAAACTATTATACTTTTCACTAATTATTTTCTTTTCTTTTTTGTCATATATTCTTTCGTTTCGACCCAACATACCCTTACGGATTGTTTGATATGAGATAAAATTTTAGTTTGGAAATATGAAAAAGAAAATGCGTTGCACTTAGATCTAAATCTATATAAATTGAAGATATATACTGAATACTTTTTCAAGACTTAAATATTAAATATTACAAATATATATATATATATAATTTTATAATAAAAATAGTATGTATACATAGTAGTTAATCATAAGTCTTTAGAAGAAAGAAAACTTGTATTAGTAATGCTATAAAAAACATGCTTTCAAATTATGGTTCCATAATAGTCATAACTAAAAATAAACATTACAGAGTCTCTAGTGCAAAAATAATATGTTTAGCTATTATTTACTTTCAACTGGTATATATTATACACATGAATTCTCAAGTTTATTACACTATAAACGAATGTCTCATAAGCTTAGGAAAAAAATTATACGAAATATAAATAAAAAAAATAGCTTTTAGTTTGTGAAAAGAATCACAATGTGGCTCTCATATGTGTTTTGTTATTCTATGTAGATCTGTTATTTTATTTGGATTGGAAAGTATCACAAGAAAATATGACAAATTACACTTCCTCAATACTTTCTACTTCTCAAATAAAATAGCCCAAGTTATTGTCATGAGTTATATGATGTGTTACCATATTGCCTATTTGGTTATGGATAATAATACTTTGACAACATTTTTTTAACAAAATTTTAACATTATCTACGTATCATTTTGTGATTGGTTCAAAATTACTCCACAATCAATAATAATAATCATAAACACCAACATGGACTAATCACAGAATGACATATAGATGGTGTTAAAATGTTGTCAAAAAAATGTTATCAAAGTATATTATCCATTTGGTTATATAGCAATAATATCCTTTTCATTTAGCAAGAGTTCAATTAATCTGTGATGGAGCTTATAAATTTAGATATTTTGAGTAATATAATGTGCTTTCTGTGTGGAACTTTAATTTACCAGTCAGGTTATTATTCTCTGTTTGCAGGACATGGTGTCTTTGAGGTATAGGTTGAGCAGTTCTTTTCCTAGTCCTATCAAACAATATAAAAGAACTTGAAGGTATGATTTGATTAACTTTATGTTAACTTATATTCCATTACTTTTTCACTTTAGTCACTTAGATGCATGAATCCATATCCTCTTATAATTTTTTGATTAACTTTATGTTAACTTATATTCCATTACTTAGATGGAAACACATCCAAAATACCCTAATCGAAATGCCTCCAAACCTAACATTGCCTTCTTAAAACATAAATTTATATTTCTCGCAGTTACATCTTACATGTGTAGCGGACTTAATAAAACACTTAAAATAACATTCATAATTTTTTATATTTTTGTTAGTGTGTTGGGTTTTCCACCCATTATATCACTGAGAAATGTTAACCAGTGAAATGTGATTTCACTATATTTTTTTTTTTTGCTCTGCACATTCACTGCATTCATCCTGTAAAACAAGTGAGAAGAGTTTCCCAATTTTATATATATATATATATATATATATATATATATATATATATATATATATATATATATATATATATATTGTTTATTTGATTGAAGAATACATTGAACAAGAGAGTTGTTTAGGTTTTCACTATTTTGAAATTAATTATTGGAATATTCAAAAGAAAAGACTCAATCATATTCTTTCACTTTTGTCAATTGATAAACCCAAAGCCAACAAAATAATAAACACTTGAGAAATTGATTCTAGCTGTAGGGACATGTCTGGAGCCAGTCAATAAGCGAAACGAAGAAAAAAAATTATGCTGTCTGTGGGTTCTTAATTTATTCCTGCCATATCTCTAAACCTCAAATAATTCAATTTTACTCCACCAAAACTCAAATACAAATAAAAATGCCAAATTTTATACTTTACACCAAAATAATAAATTTTATAAGATCATATTGAATTTAAAATCTATCTTTTCAAATAATATTATAATAATTCAAAATCGATCATAATAAAATTTATTATTATTTAAAGTTATCCTGTCTTCCACTGTATATAAATGCATGAGTCATTTTCTGATTTCAGGCTTTTGACAGACATAGGAATAGTTAATCTTGGATTGGAAAGGGGCAGCCGGCTACAAACTGATGAAAAGCAGAAGCACAATAAATTTGAAGTATGCATGAATCTTGGCAGACATGCATTTTCTTTTCAGGAAATGTTTCAAACATATGCATCTTTATCCACAATCAAGTTGGATAACATCGTAAGAAAATTCAAACCCTAGGGTTTTCAACTTATTTATCAACCCTTGGAATTTTGCTCAAGAAATTTTTTGTTCTTTTATTCATAAAATATCTTTGGTTTTAATATCAAAATGTAAAATAATAAACAATGCGACACTTTTTCTTTTTGGTACAATTTTTTGAACGCTTTTTCTTTTTGGTACAATTTTTAACCTCTTTTTTTACAGCATCTTTTAATCATTTATAAAAATATTAAATAAATATAATATTATCATCTAATTAAACCAAACATGCTCTTAACTTTCAGTCTAAAGGGAAACGGAATGATCATTTCCAGTTTTTCTTAGCTTTTATCGTATCATGTAATTCAAGCTACTGCATATAATATTCAAGTATATCCATTAGGATCACTCTAAGGTTTGAATAGTTTGCATTCAAATATTATTACAATTATCATATATAAAAAAGTGCTGATAAAAAAAATCTTATATAAAAAAGTAACAATATTTAAACATACATACATATATACATATACATATACATACATATATATATATATATATATATATATATATATATATATATATACGATAATTTGATGTCATTTCATTCAATATATATGATCTTCTTTAAAACAAAAGGAAAAACAGTTGTTTTTAAAATGTATATCTTCATTTGAATTTCTACCTCGTTATTCTTTGTTCAACGATAAAATAAAATTCGTTGTTCAACGAAAGAAAAAAAGAGTTCATTTAATACTCTTATTTTAGGTAAGACAAAATATATTAATGAACAAGGTACAGGTATATCTTAACCCCATTACAGCTAAATTGTTGCTAGTAATATTATATACACAATCTTCACTACCAATCTCTCACTTTCATTATTTAAATATTCTCATCTGCAAATCTAATCCCTTCTATTCATCCGTCCATGGTAAATATTAAATTTATAGGTTCATAAATAATACACAAGCAATAATTTTGATTTATGAAAGAAATTATTTTATTTTTTCTCCATATGTTGAGAGTAATTATAAAGAATATTGAATCTGTGTTGTTGTGTATGAGTGAGCATATAAAACAAAAGTTAGGGTTTTGCAGGCGAATAAGCATACAGTGATATTAAATTGTGTGGAATTGCAAGGAGCAATATCTAAAGGGTGAGTAGTTGCATCTTGAAAAGATAGGAAGCCAATTGCATATATGAATCATTAAACTAATGCTATAGTTGTTGACGTAAACTTTTTCCAGGTCACTGATACACTGAACAAGGCGAAAAATCTTGATGTTTTTGAAACCCTTTTGCATTTAACAACGTTACTGTGTTTATAAATTGTCAACTATATATGATTCCACACGTATCGTCATATATATCGTTGAAGAGGAGAAAAATCCACAGAAATTTTGGGTGCTTGTTGCTGCAAAATATTCTTAATTTATTCACTAAAACTAATTTCACTACCAATGGGTTGGTACGGACACCATCACCCTTTATTATAATTTCGATGTGGGAAACAAAGCAAGGGAGTTATACAAATTTAAAAATTATAATTTTTTTCATAAAGTGATCCACTAAGGTTTTAATTCTTGCTATACTTCGAAAAGAGATATCTTTGGGCAACCATAAAAAGTAAGACAAAATTTTAATTTTCAAAATATTCTCTTTTTTTTATGTTGTTTTTTTCCTCCTATCCAAATGTATGGCAAAGGATGTCAAAATTTGAGAAGAATACAAGAAATGTACTTTTTAACACAATTTTAACTATTAATACTGATTTAACCATTGAAATAAAATGTATACAAGTTATTGAATGTGATGTTAAGAGATGGACATGAATTACTAATAATGTTCCTAATGCAAGTTTCTCTTATTGGAATTGTTGTTTATGATAGATTATACACTTAGAACCTGTAGGTTTGTAATTAGTCTTGTGGATCTATGTATATACTGGTATGAAAGTATTGTGGTGACCTGGTCTAATTGGGACACATGCAATTGAAAGAGAAACTAAATAATTATATACACATACAACAATCTTTAATGTATGTCATTTCATTATCTTTAGATTTTATGTTGGTTAATATTGTAAATGGATACGTGCAACAAAAATAGACATGTTGATTCTATAAATTAAAAGAAGGAACAATGGTTTCAATTCTATTGGCACATATGTGAATTATAAAGGTGAGATGACACATGTAATGCTCCTTGATCAAGATTTTAACTATTTGAAGGTTGTTAAAAAGTATAATATGTCATTGTTATAATAGGTATGAGTGATATATATGTGACTTATTAGGTGGGCGTTTAATTGAGTCCATGTGTATAAAACTTGGATGGACAATAGGGTAAGGTGAAAAGTTAGCAATCTCAATACAAAATCTTGCAAAGTTTTCACTATTTTAGGAAGTTAAAAATATTTTTATCTATGTACTAACCATTCACGGATGTATAGTCTAGACTTGCTTTTTGATAGTCTAGACTTGCTTTTTGATAGTCTAGACTTGCTTTTTGATGTTGCAGAAGCTACTCTTCTTACAATCATAAGTTTGAAAACTTCTGACATCATCAAAGGCATTTTGAATGGCGCCATAAAAAAAATGAAAAGAGTCTCAAATCAATTTCTACAATACGAAGAAATTGATCACCCTTAAAAATTACTTGGTCTAATTATTATACCTATTAGCGGCACTTTAGGACTATTACATCAATAACACTTTGAACAAATTTCTTGTTTCTAAAATATCGAGTGTTTGAAGAAGCTATGGTAAAATTTCTTTTTGGATGTGTGTATGTCTTAGGTCTAAATCACCTTGTTTCTCTTATAGCATAAAGGCTAAATATTTTTTTGTTTTGTATTTTTTTTTTGTCTACATGTGTAAAAGGGTTGGAACACCATAAGAACTCTATCATTAATATATTTTATTGCTGACAAAAAAAAAATGAAAGACATTTTAAATGACGTGAATTTAAAGGTTTAAAATGTGTTGCTTAATTAAAGGAACTTCCTTAAATAATTAAAAAAAAACAGATGTGAAACGTATCATATGGTGATTCCCAAAAGAAAAATATATTTTTTTATCCATCGAAAATTTCCTAAATTACATCTTAGTTTAAAGTTAGTTCTCAATTTTTAGGTTAGTTTCAAGCTTTCTGCATTTTTAATTAGTGCATTTGTGGGTGATTCTCTGTTTTGACATTCCATTAACATCATTTCATACATGTTCAGAAGATAGAAAGATCATTCCATGAATAGCATTCCATTACATCATGAAATATGCACTTAACCCCAAAGTTATCAAACTCAATATTAAATAACTTTGTTGTCAAGTGTGTCAGTGGTTTTGCATTTTCTGCATATTTTATTTTATATTTGCATTGAATCCATACCCTTAGGCATATAGAAACTTATTACAATTGTTAGCAGAGCATCATAATCTCAACACCATATGATCATAGTAGTTGTCACACCCTATTTTAAATTGTCTTTGCTATCAAAATCGGTATGGTAGTGATTTTGTTATCTTGAGTTTTTGGTACCGTTTGAGCATTCATTTTATCATATAAAAACATGTTTAGGTAATTTTCATTGCAAAATTCTTACGTTAGTTCATTCAAGCATTTTATTAAATATTTGGTGAAATTTAGGATTTCATTGAGGTATTTCATCAAAGAGTTTCTGAATTTGTACTTAAGCATAAAATTATTCAATACATGTTTCTTTATAGTTCTACATATTCATGTCTTATTTTAATTCTCTCACACAACCAATTCGAAGATATCATTGAAAATTTGCATTGAAATAATTATTATTGAACTTGCTAATGTGAGTGCCTTGAGCTTTTTGTTTATGTATATTCCTAGCATCATTCTCACATCATTTTATAGTACACTACTTTATTAATCTTTTAAGGCTATCATAAACTCAAATTAGCTACAAAATGAGTTGATTGTCCTTGGATTGATACCTTGGTTAGCTTTCTATAGATATTAGGGGGAAACTAAGATTTTTGTTAATTCCTTAGATGATAGAGGAATCAAGAGACATTTTCTCTCTTCTGGTCAAATGACATATATTTGACTTATTGTAATTATATACCACTTAGTGTAAATATTTACCACTTAGATTATTTTTTTCTTAACAAAATAAAATGCATTTCTACATGGTGGTGACCTTGAAGAAATCTACATTGAGCAACTTCCAAGATTTTTTTTCTCAAGGAGAGTTATCTAGAATGGTTTGTTCATTTTCGGACTATCATCTAGCAATTTTGAATGATACGAAGTGTTGTTAGTCATTCTATATTTTATTTTCATTTTTACTTATAATGTATCTTCTAATTATATATGTAGATAAAATTGCTATTAGATGTATTATAAGGAGGATATTGTACAACTAAAACAATATCTTGCTCAAACATTTTAAACAAAAGATATTGCCATTTAAGGTATCGTTGGTGTAGAAATTGCACAATCCAAAGATAATTTTGTCATTTTTCAAAGAAAATATGCTCTCAACATTCCAAAAGAAACATGGATGATAAACACTAAGCTTGTAGAGACACCAATGACTTTAACAGTCAAACTCGTCTTAGACTAAGGACAACCTTCACTTATCCTACGACATTGAGAAGGTTAATTAATTACCTAATTTGTCCTAACATCATTTTTACAGTGAGTTTAGTAAGTCAATTTTTAAACCCTTCTTGACAAGACCACTCGAAAGTAGTCATACAAATCTTAGAGTATATTAAGAAACCCCTTGAAAAGGAACTCATTTATCAAGATAAGAGAAATACTTAAATTGTTGGGTATTTTGATGTTGACTAGGTAGGATCACCAAGCAATAGATGTTCCACTTCAATATATTGTGTTCTTATTGTGGGTCATTTAATATCATAAAAAAGTAAGAAACAATAATATACTTAGAAGTGGAAAAAGATAAAATATGGTATGGAATGGCATTGCTACGGGTAAATTTCACCAGGTCCACTCTCTTGCACACAAAGAATTATCTCCTCTCCATCAAACACTAATGTCAACCCACAAAAACACTCAAGCCTAAATCCCATAGGTGAAAGAACTAGGTTTCCTACCTAAACGTCAATCCCTTGAACACTTAAGAGAAAACCCACCTCAAGATCTAGAGTTTAAGACAACTAATGGGTCATGTTCCATTCTTGGATATAAGCCCCCACTAGATCTCTAGTTTTAAGTCTAGGTTTCATTGGCTTCTTCCAAAACCATATGAACCACAAATCAAGTCATGAACATATATATATAATGAAAACATTTACAAGGTACAGGAGAGTTTATTGGTTACAAATGCCCCTAAAAAGATAGGTTTGACTCTCCATTTCCATGGCAAGTCTCAAGCTATCTAAAATGAACAAGAAGTATATAACACAAAATTGTGATGGAGTTGTGTATAATCATAATAAATAATGTGAACATTATTAATAATATCCTTCTTTATTTATTGTCCAACATTGTAAAGAAATCTACAAGTTTTGCTTTAAACATATCGATTAAAGAATTTCATCTTTTCAACTATATTACTTTCAAACAAGTTTTACTTCTACCACTCATCTAAGTTTTCCTTACTTATATGACTAATATTTAAAGTCATATCTTAATTTTGGACAATAAGATATTTTCAGTTATAAATATTGAGTCAAATACTAAAAGTCATGATGATTGAATTTCATGTTCACCATACAAGTTGTTTGTGAAAAATAATAAAAGAAACTTGTTGTAAAACCATTACAAATACAAAATCATACATAGAATAAGTTGCCAGAAATAAAAAAAAAAGATAAATAAAAATGTAAACATTAAAGAATCAAACATATACATTACATGATTCAATTAAAATATTAGTATTCATGACAAAATTTACTATAAACAGTAAACTAGCTTTTAATGTGTGTTATTTTAGGCTTTTAACGTCTATTAAATGTTTGACGTCATAGCAAGAGATATTAAATTGACATTTTATCTTTGAACAAACGTTAATTAACATCTGTTGCATTTATAACAGAGGTTAATTGATGTCTGTTGTAAACGACACACGTCAATTTATGAGCTTATTGTTTAAAATTCTTACCAATATTTTTCACTACTGAAATCATGGAAAATTAATATGCAATACAAGAATAGACCACAAAAATTTCCAAAATTTTAGAAGTAGTAACAATCATCGAAAAGTATAACAACCATCGAAAAGTGTAACAATCAATGAAAATGAAGCATCTAAAGAAAATGGAACAACCAATATACATAAAAATCCAAAAAAGAAACTAACCATCAGTGTGAGGGAATAGACACGTGTCGCTATGAGGGTGAGAAGAAGACAACCACTATCGGAGAGGAAGAAAAGAGAACTCCATGGTGCTCCAAATGATGTCTATGCACGAAACAAATCGATTAAAATTAAAGGAAATTAATCATACATAAACCATCAATCAATGAACATTTATTAGGTGGAAGAAACATTACCTTTAGTGGTCGTCGAAAGCTTCCCTAGAGACATTCGATCCACAATGAAGAAATGCACATAAAAACAGTGCAACAAATGTTCTTTCTCGCGCTCTATTAAAATATATTCACTCTCAATTTTTTATTAATTTGAACACTAATAGACATCTCTATTCTTTGACCAACAGACATCAAAAAGATAATTAATTTATGTTGCTCTAACCAACCGACACGTAATTTTATTTACAATATTATATTTTTAACGTTAGGTGTTTGTTTATCAGACCAGGAAACTAGATATCACTTGAACCAAATTATCAATTAAACTTAAACAATTTTTAATTATGTGAAATAAAATTGGTTGATAATGATTTAATAGATAAAGCCCCACGTCCGAACCTTTAGTAACTACAGTACTTATATATATATATATATATATATATATATATATATATATATATATATATATATATATATATATATAGTAATAATATTGAGGTGGTTGGAGAATAACTCTAAGTTAAATTTTTCCGCAGCTTAATAAGTGGATGAAAATGTGGGGAAAATGTAAGGAAAAAAGCTAACGAGAGAGGAAAGTTGTAATTGTTGTAACCACTAAATGGGTCGTTTGGCCTTTCTTACAAGAAATTGGCAAAAACGTAAAAGTTGCGGGATTCACAATGTTTCCTCTGGTTTGCCCACGTCATGAAAATGATACATGGTGTTGACATCACTGTCACTAGCAAAATCCTCAAGGCCCAAACACTTTGTTCCAAGCATCAGTGTTTCGATAAGTATTAACTGATTCCATAGTAGCGAGCAAAAATGATCCTTCTAGCCCTTTCCTTTCCAAATGGGGTCCAAAATGCACAGATTTCTTAGTTTGCAAAGAAAGAAAAAAGGTGTGCAAGAAATTAATGACTCTGCACATTGAATGAACAGGAATTAGTAATTTTTTTATGCAACGTACATTTTAGTTGGTTGAACCGAGACATTGCTTGATCTTGGACAGTGACCCCTTTGGCATATACAATGACTAAGACTTGACCCTCAATCCTTGTCCCTTTCTATACCAATAAAACCCCTCTTTCATCTCCATCACTTCCTTCATTCTCTCTCTTTCTCTCTCTTTCTCTTTCTCTCTTTCTTTCTCTCTGATGCTATCTATAACTTCCATAGCCCCAATTCATCACTCACCTCACTACCCTCTTGCATCATCTCCACTTTCTTCACCTCTCAATGTGGTTTCTTCAACAAGGCATGACCAATAGGTGAAGATGATGATAGTGCATCCTCGTGACCAAGTAGGTGGAAGAGAAACACGCAAGGATTTGCTGCCTGCAACTTCTTCTTCAAAAACAACAAACTGTGCATGCATGGTAAGTTACTCAGTGTTGATTCTCGGACTTCTCACTTTATCAATTTTGTTGCTGCCCTTGGTGTTGCCTCCTCTGCCACCACCACCCCTATTGCTTCTCTTTGTTCCCGTTTTCATCCTCCTCCTTCTCTTTCTCTTTGCCTTCTCACCTTCCACTCTACCCAACATGCCTGTTCTTTCATCATGATGTCTCTTGTACCCTTGCAATCAAAACCTGTGTTTTCCTTGTAAGTTCCAGAAGAATAAGCAGCAGTGGAATTAATATATATATCTTCAGTTTTATCAATCATGGACGATGTAATTTGTATCTAGCGTGTTATTGTTCCTTTGCTTGGATTCTGTGATGTATTGTTATTGTTGGCACCCAGAAAATGTTAATTTTTGAAGCAGAGTAATGATTAACTGACGGGAAGTTTGCAAAATTGAGTCTTTTGGAAATGGTTTTGATGATCTGTATTAATTGTTACATATATGCAGAAACATGGCCAGTTGCCTACATAGCACGCTGCAAAAATTAATGATGTCACGTGAAACTACGGATGAACAAGAAAACTTATATATATATATATATATATAGATTTTTATTATCTAGGAAGAAAAGTAATGTAGGATGTTATTAATGTTGTGTTTGGGGGGATGTATTTGACTATTTTGTTTCGTTTTAATAAGTCTTGTTAAATTGGTAGTTTTGTTGAGATAATATATAAAGCAATGTATATGAGAAGGAGATTGTGGAATTTTCTCGCCATTAATTAGTCAATACCAACCATAATTAAGCGCAAATACCAATCTTTTCCATGGCACCAACGTCATCTACGCTTTGAATTAATGAATTAATGAGAGAGAAAGAGTTGTTAAAGACTGCATTCAGATAACACGTATATCAGTATCATCACAAGGAATCGCAAAAACCCATTTTTGAACGGGATTTCTCAGATCATTTTTTTCTTTCGTGTTGACTTGGTTCTTGCCGAAGAAGAAGACCTGTACGAGAATTAACCCACTTCTAATTCTGAAAGTTAACGATGGACATTAACGTTTGACTTTTCTGGGTTATTTTTCATTCCTTGTTACTTTCTTTTTACCACTTTTGGAATGCTTAAATGCTTCTTTCTCGGTTTGCAAATATATTAATATCTGCTTTTAGTTTCTCTAACATTTTTTATAATATCAATTTGTTCTTATTTTGTCTTTATCATTAGCTTCAATACATAAATACTCGTGTCATGCAACTCTATGTAAATATTTATATAATAAAAGAAATTTTATCTTTAATATGAAAAGGATCGCAAAATAAAAGATGGATTCATAAAGTAAGATCTAACGTATTAGTGTGCTTACATAAGTGAATTTTAATTTTTATATAAAGTTTATATTTAAGTTTTACAAATAAAAAGATAATTGATTAAAAAGAATAAAACTTACTTATATTATTTTTAACAAACACTAATAATCAACAAAGCATATAAACACATCACGCGCGCCACCAAAAATTTTTACAAGTATAATATTTAAACGTTCCATGACGGTTCTTTGATTCAGTGGTTGAAATTTGTTCCTGCATCGTGAATTTTTTTATTTAAAATTATTTAAAAAATAGTATACTTTATGACTAAAAAAGATATTTTAAAAATTGAAAGTGAAGCGAACGGAAGGAAAAGAAGTTGATGGCATTATAATCTGAAATCACGGTGTGGGCTCTGTGTGCAGTGTTTTGTGCAGAAATATGATAGAAAAAATGACAAAGTAAAGGATCCCTTGAAGGGTGCAGTTTAGGAAGAATAAAAAGGAAAACAATGATTGCATCTTCACCGAGTTCTCATTGTCTTGTCCTATATATCAAGTTAACTGAATTTGGCTAAAGAGATGAGAAAATACATATATATTTTGTAATTTATAATATGGTGCATTGCATGCATTTTCATAGTACCATGATGATTTCACAAAAAACAGTCCTTTAATCCATCAACCATATAAAGCGACCTTTATCATTCTTCAAACATCAGAATCATCTAAAACCTTAGACTTTTTTGTTGGCTAACCAAAATCTTGGACCGCTCCAATATATTTCTAATATATATAATATATAATATAAATATCATATATTCATTGGATCAAACTATTAATTTTTCACATATAAAACTCTTTTTTAAGACTACCACCAGACAAGTCTAACAATTACAATTAAATTGAGGTTTATCATGATTTCAAAGTATGATTTTGTTTTCATTAGATTAAAATCGTGTTTTGGAAATACAGCTTTTTTTTCATTTTAAAATAGTGATTTCAAAATGTGACTCGTAAATTTTTAAAATTTACCTATATTAATAAATTTTACTTCAAAATGCATTAGCGTTGTGAAAAGCTTTCTATTTAAATATTTTTATTAGAATAAATTAATAAGAATTTAAGTATAAATGAAAATTGTATATTAAATAGAGATAAAAGTTAAGTAGATTGTTGTTATTAGGGAGAATAATGTTCAACTTTAAAATTAGTGGTAAAGTATGAAGTGGATTTTGGTTGAAGTTTGTGTTGGATTTATGGTGGAGCCTCTTATGGTATAATTTTTTATGGTATTGTTTATTTTTCAAGGTACCGTTTAAGTTAACAATGATAATATTTGTATTTGTGTTGTAAATAGTGATGTTTTTTCTAGTAATATATCGATAGAAATTGGTTTTTTAGTTGATATGTTTTCTGGGAGGATATTACTTTGTCTTTGGAGGATTTATAACATCTAAATTCACTTTATCATTATCTAAATTCACCTTAATAATAAGTGTGTTATAGTTTTATTCATGGGTGATTGATAGGAAATGTTAGAAATATGTTTAATAAAAAAATGAAAGATAAGTTTAATAAAAGAAGGAAAAGGCTAAATTGTAAGTAGTGTGGGTGAAATACATTGGAATGAGACACATTATGATTGATGGGGTGGGTTTGAAAAACAGAAACAGAAGCACGCGCCCACCACACCCTAACCACTAAACCTTTTCCCCGAACCATGCAGCATGAGGGACTCCGACCAACATGTTCATGGCTGCCATCCCTAACCCACATCACTCACTTTCCCTTTACTCAATAATTATAAACTACCAAACAAACAGACACAAAGGATGCTCCTTTTCCATTCAATTAAACCAACTTCATTCTTCTCCTTTACACACTCGTCGGCGGATCCACTATTTCTTCAAATGTCCTATGATGCCTTTTCCACCTCACACACACATTTTCACAAACAGTTTCCATCCTCTCCCAATACAACTAATCAATTTTATTCTCTTACTCTCTGTTATGTCCAAAACCAACATCCAATCCTCTCTGTTACTCCATCAGATCCATTCTCAAAGCTACTGTGATTACCAATTTAAAACGACTGTCACAAATTATTTTTAATCAACCAGGTGAGCTTCCTTATATGCATAAATTATGATAATATTTTATCTTATTGACTTTTCGGTTTCCAAGTATGGTTGGTTCATCAACATGTGCCGCTCTGCTTGATGGAATTCAAATCAATCCTTTTTATATGAAATATTCAAATCACCTTCAGCAAGTGGTTTTCATTGACTATGTATATGCAAGAAAATTCCAACTCACAAATATTCCTCATTTAACAACATTGCCGCCTCTCACAAAGAACAATATTCAATGAAGTCCTCATAATTTTGTTTTCTTTTTTCTCACAATATACTCAAATATTGATTCACCTTCAAGAATTATCACCGGCAAAATTGTTCTTATTAGTCCGATAAAACTATAGCTATGTGTCATATAATCTATTATAATATACATATATATAAATATACATAGAATCCTTAAGAAAAATAGAATACATAATATCATAATGTCTAAACACTATTTATTCTGCTCATCCAAATTGATCACCACTATCTACAATGTAATCTCTGTCGTATCAAATATAATTATAAGAGTTTACACAAACAACAAGCGTGTAATAGTAAATTAGTCTACAAGAAACATTTCAGTGATACCTAGAAGCATTGTCATGTTCATTTATCATCCATATAAATGTCAATGAATTCATATTTAGTCGCATATATCATTACTTCCATTTTGAAAAACTTTTAAGAAAAATAATATAAACAAGCTTTACTATATGATAGCACCTCAACTATCTTGGACCCAACAAATCTTAGTGGATCTAATTAAAAACATTAAAAGAATATTTTTGAAAATTTTATTTAAATTTTAAAAATAAATTAGAGTTATAATTCAAAAGGAGTTATGATTTAATTTCATTTAGTTTAAAGACGATAAAAGTGAGTAAATGAAAGTAATATGTCTTGGAAGGTCTCATATTACCTAAGATAGGCTAGTAAATTGGTGTTGGTGACTATATAATAGACTTTAAACCCATAATGTCTCTTGTTTCACTAACGTTGTGTTCACTTGAGGTGAATGCACAGTTTACGTGTTTTTGCAAGCGATGATTTGAAGTGAATTTTGTGTTCATTTCAAAAGAAATGCGCAGAAGGATTCGAAGGGATTTGCGGGATGATCGTCTTTTACTTATCCCGCGTATTTGCTCAAATTTGAGCTGATTTGAGTAAAAACGCGATTTTACCCTCACATTCGTCGTGATGGATTCGGTTCCAAGGTTTTAAAACATACAAACGTAATATTGTATTTGATTCCTTTATACCTTTTATTTGATTCCTTTATACGTTGGATTTGGTTTTACCATTGTATTCGATTGTAGCATTTTGGAGAGGCATGGATTCAGTTCCCATTGTTTCAAAGGAGAGAGATATATGCAGACTGTGAGAACAGTAACGTAGAGAGTGCTTGAGACATTTTTCTTCTTTCTCACTTTTTGACTTTTCTATATCAATTTATTAATTCAATTTCTGTCTCTTACGTTTTTTCAATTTCAGATCTCAATAAAATCATAAACAAAATATAATGAAATATAATAAAATCATTTTTTGTAAATTGAACTTTATATTTATTTATATACTACTACTACTAACAATAATAATTAATGTTAATTTTTTACTCTTTCTAAACATTTTTACAATTAAATATAACATTAACCATTATCATTTTATATTACTTTAATAACTATGGACATTTTGGTAATCTTCAATTTCTACCAATTAAACAAATATTTTTTATTTGTTACATCAATTAAATCTTACACTAATTCTGATAAACTTTACTTCCAAATTCACTCTCATTTACATTGAAATCCACTCAAACAAACAACAATTAATTTACCCTCAAATACATCTACTCACTCTCTCCCAATTCCTCTCTCCTAAGTGAACACACCTTAAAAGACATTTTAAATTTATATTTGACTTTTGGTATACTCTTATAGTATAATGATGTGAGATTTGAACTAAATTCTTTAGAAAGTGTTGATATATTTGAGATCAAAGAATATGAGAAAGTAATTTATGTGTTATATATTTTTTTAATAATTTTATTATTTAATTGTATTTAGACAAAAACGTTGTGAGTTTCATAATTTTGGAGTTTCCACCTTATACAGTGATTCTTGAAAAAGTAAAGACCGTAATGTTTTTATTATTGTGTATGTGTTTTTTTTCCAAAAAAAAAAGTAGAACTAACTGAGATTTTTTCTAAAATGACAATATCTTAGTTTTTTTAAAAACAATTCGTTAAATAGTACAATGCTCTAGTTGAATGTCACTTCATTAAATTAATATATAAATTTGTTGGATAATTAGGTATGAAAAAATTTAAGTTATGAGTATTATTTAAAAGATTGAAAGGATATAAAGGTAACTTTTTCAAAATAATAATAGATATAATATAATAACTGTTATTTAAATTTGAAAATATTGTATAAATCAAATATTTGAGCGAGGTCAGTGAGAGACTCACTATTTTTTAAATTTAATATTAATTATTGATGATAACCAATAGAAAAAATAATATTAGTGTAGTTATATTGTAATTTATATTTTTATAATGCTAATGATAACCAATTCAAATAAAAAATGAATTAATGATAATATTGCTAATTATATAAGATTATTTTATTCTAAACTCAAAGTATCGATACTTCAAATCAAGAGATTCACTACTAATCAAGGTTGGTTTTACAGTGGAATAATTTGTTAAATGTAATGTAATTCTTTCTCCTTTGCATGTAGTTACATTATTTATAGCAAAACCAATTAGAACAAATAAAAACAAAAACAAATTAAAGTTACATTATTTGCAGAATAAATCAGTTCAGCCGACGAAATTGAACACTTAGGCTATGCTTAAAATTTATGATTTAATTTATTTACCCCTTAAGTTTGAATCTCCAATTGGAATAAGAGTATTCTTAGCTGGAAATTTTAAATTAAAAATAATTCAGTGTTTTATAATTTATTACCACTATTATAGATTAATCATGTATCTTATCAACACTTAATTTTATTGTTAATTCTATTTCCTTTGAGTATAATTTTTAATTTTTATTTGATTTTAAAAAAATATTATTTTTAATCTTTATTCATATACTATCAATTTTTTAACTGGTTATTTCATTTCTTATTTTTCACCTTTATTTTCCAAATCGTTTTTCTATAATTAAAAATAGTTCGATCATGGTATAATTAGCGTGTTGTAAATATAAAATATAAAATAACTAGTGTCTAAAAGCATTTATTTATTATGAACTTTCACTGTAATATATAATTTACATGTATATAGTTAATTACATTTATGCACATATTTATTTTTAGAAAAATAAAGATTTATCCTATGCATATGGAGTAAATATAAACCGAAACAAATATCATCAAATATTTTTGTCTCGCCCTGTATAACTTTGTTTTATGTAGCATGTCACAGTCACTTAAATAATATCTACTTTGCTTCTTTGGCCCGCAATGAATTGCTTTTAATTCTTGGTAGCATTTGGTTTATATTTTTAGCTTGTTAATCCAAACTTTTAATGTGGAGGTTCCAAGTGGCATAAGTATCTTCCATATAAATGAAGGTGCATGCATGTATTCCCTTACTGTTATACTATTAAGTACAATAATTATTCTGCAAGTGGTCCAATTTCATGTTTAAGTGCCATGAAAACATGTTTCATTAGGATATCCAATGATCGAAAAGTTAAATAAAACTGTGCACAAATTAATTATTAGGGTTTAATTTGAGGTCGTTTTCATCTTTCTCCAGCATTCATCAACAGCTGGATTGTGTTCTTAAATTTCTGACAGAGAAACAAGAAATAGAATACCAATCCAAAATTCGAGACAAACATATGATAATGTTTATTTTGGGTAAACAAATACACCTTATAATTATTAATCATAGAAGTGAGTTCTGTGTCGAAAGTAAACTCTATGATATAGACTTTATAACTCTTTCAAAATATATTTAAATTGAACTCATAACTATTTTAAAGTATAACTAAGTCTTAATCTTTCTAAAAGGATTAATTCAAGATCTAAAATATTCATGTACTAATTCTTTAATTTTCTATTTTACTTCAAGTGGTACAGTTGATTTTAGTTTCTATTTCTATGTTTACGTATATAAATATATTATCAAAGCAAGAGATAAGAAATAAAAAAGAGAGTTAATTTTTACAAAAGTAAACTTCAATCTAAAAATAAATTTTGTTTACACGGTCAGTTTTGTTTTAAAAAAATTTGTCCTATATATAATTAAGCTTTAAAATAATCAATTTTGTGATTCTATGGCCAAATTTAACATCTTAAAATCTAATTTATTATTATATAGCCTTATATATATGAGTGTTAAAAAAGGCAAGAAAAAAGAAAAGAAAAATATATTTTATCATCATAAACTAACATATATAAGATTGTTCTAACTTCATTAACTGTTTTGACTATGCAATTGTGTTTAATTTTCAATGAAAGGCTTATAAAGATTATAATAACCGTGTTATTCAATTCATGCAAAATTGCCATATATATACCTAAAATATAACTTTAATAGTTTTTTATTATTAAGAAAAAATGATTTATTTATCGTAAAAGTAGTACTAGGAGTTGGTGTTTTTATTGTTTGGTTTTAGATTCATTGGTAAAAAACGACATGTTAGATGCAGTTTGGCAATGTTTTCGAGTTCATGTATGAAACTGTGTCTGATGAAAATCTTCCTTAGATCCAGACTATGTAAATTAATATGGATTAACATCTGTAGAATATGTGTCGTTTAGTTTAGAGAATCTAACAGGTAATTCCTTTATAATTTATTATAATCTTAATCAAATGTAGATGATTCAAGTGTTTGACTATGCATAGATTCCCTCAACGTTTCCGTACTATATTAGTTCTAGTTGAAGTTTCAAATTTTTTATTATTTCTTTTTCATTCCACTAGGTGACTCACACGCATATTTATACGTACTTTATTTTGTACTTACAATTTTAATTACAATAGTATATATAAGCTAAATGAACAAGATACACCTTTTTATACCTAATTATTATCTATTTTTCTTTTCATTTTTGTATATTAATAAAAAATAATTTGACAGCGAGACCCAGGCAAGGAAGCTCTAAATAGTAGTAGCTACTGCCTAGGTGAAGTTAAAGAAAGAAAAACCAACAAGTTTCACAATTTTTAATGTAGTGTCAGATTCACATGGTCTTGGTTTTTTTCTACCAGCAGACTGCATGTGTCAGGTGGTGATTTTAAATCCATTGTACGATGCCTATAAAAGGAAAAATGTACAGTTGGTACAGCACGATTTTGAGATAAAGGTTAAAAACAGTGCTAACTATGGAAAAACACGAAAAAGTAAAAAGGTAAAATAGAAATTTAATGAAAAATAAGTAAATATTAACAAGAGTTTCTTGTTTTTGCGAGAATGAATAGAAGCACGAAAATGTAAAATATTGGAATTTTGAAACAAAAACAATAAAAAGTGATCTAATTAATCCTTATTAAAAAATGGCGAAAGAAAGGAAGTGGTCCTTTAGCTTTACTTTGTTGACAATGTAGAAGAAATAGCAACTTAAGGCGAGACAAGAAATTTGAAATTAAAGAAATAAAGTTGGTTTGGGTTTTTACGGTAGGTTCATGAACTTCATAAATGAATCTGAGTGAGGTCAAATTTCGCTTTAAAGTAAATAAATTATTTCAAATTTCAAATAGTAAGGATTTATCACTTCGTTAGTTAAACATACATCCCTTAATAACATTTAAAAATAATATATTAAACTTTTAAGAAACTTGAGAGAAATTGTTTCCCATATTTCATTATTATGCGTGGTTTGTTTGGATAAATCTATGCATGAGTTTTACTGGATAATACCACAATGAATTATCTATTTTCTCTTTATTTATTAGAGATTAAAAAATATTTTAAACCTTTTGCATGAAATAAATTTAATTTATATACTTGGTTTTTATAGAATTTTTTATTTATCTTTTTTTTAAAATAATGAAACTAAAATTTATTTAATGAGTTATAAAGTGACTTAGGAAGAATAATCAGAAAGACCGTTGGTTCTTTCACTAATATTTCACATTCTTAAATTATAAAGTTAATTTGATGAGTTTAGGAAAAATGTGAAAAAAATTATGAGTTGAACTCTATTAATAAAATACTAATAACTAACATTTATCAATATATATATATATATATATATATATATATATATATATATATATATATAAATTAATATTGTTTGGTAGGCGAAATTTCACAGTCAAATGTTTTCAATTGATTGAAGTCGTTAATCCAACTAAGTCCATTTTTCTTTTGGTGAAGTTTAGTTTGGCCACCAAACAATTGGAGAAGGGAAAACATTGTGCCAAGGCAAAGATTCAAGGTTGAATTGTTTGATTTTTGGAGGATTATAGTTTTAATTATGCGTATTAGCTGAAACCATAAAGCAGATTGCAACATGATAAACAAACATTTAATATTGTGGCATCAACAATGTTGGGCTTTTGGTTTAGAGACCCAACTACATTGTTGAAGAGAACTTATCATAAGACTGATGTTAGAGTTAAACTCCACATGTTTTGCAGAAAAAAAGATGTCAATCATGTTTTGTGGATCTTAATTGTGTCCAACATAATTTGATTAATGTTGACAAAAAGATAAAATTATATTTTTATTTATCGGATATTTTTATTTTATAATAATTGAAATGCTTATCCACCTCAAATTTATAATTCATGGAAAATTTTCATTTTAAATTGTTTAAAATCATTTTTTTAAGTTTCTCAATAATAAATGACATGACTATTTGATGTGAATTACTCTACAAGTAAAATCCAATAAAATAATAGCATTTAACCTCTTTTAGGATGTAAACAAGTGAAGAATAAAACATAGAAAGCGTGAAATTGAAAGCTGAAAAGTGGGTAGCATAAAATATATTAAAATGCAAGAACTTTGAAAGGCATAAAAATATATGGAAGTTGCAATAAAATCTAGCATGAAAGAAAACCAGCTTGATCCGAAAACGGCGATTAATTAATGGACTCACTTAGTTTATGGATATAAGTGCACACATTGGGAGAAAGATGCAATGAATGTTGACAATAAAACACTACTAGACTATAACAGCATATCAAATCCATTGACATTTACGTGAGAAATTGTTAAAACGATACCAACCACAAGGACATCGTTGTTGTTGTTTAAGAATACTGTGTTCTTTATTTTATGTGTCGTTGGATTAGGGCATTTTAAAATCAATGTCCTTCACAAACTAATGGCTAAAAGTGTATAACCAAAAGGAGAGATTCTGATTTGTGATTATCCGCAACTTGGCAATGCTTAATTCAATACAATGCTTTGCTTTAATGTATTGACAAAAGCCAGCATCTATAACGACAACATGTGTTGGAGAATGACTTATAGATCATGCGGCTTCCTATGCTGTACAAAAATCAAAGTGAGACACGTACCAACATCAACACAATATTTCACCACATTACCATTAGATTCATTCTTCTAACTAAAAACAATCATTACAAATAAAAACACCTTCCATCATCTCTAAAACCTTATTATCTTATTCCTACTTTCACCTTCAATCACACTAATACCTACCCACCTTTAACACCAAACATTATTCTAAAAGAATATTCACGTGAGAACAAGAAAAAATATTTCATTTTAAATGTAAATAAATTAATTTTATAAATCTCACGTATGATTATTTTTTAATACTTTTATATACATATATATTATTGTATAAAAGTTTTTTTATTATTCAAACAACATTAATTACCTAAAATATAAACAAGAACTGATGTTAATTATAGTACACTATCATAAATTATTAAATTAATTTAACTTTTGAAATTTATTCTAAACACTCTTTCAATGTTTTTAAAGAGAAAAAGTTCTGGAAATGAAACTAATATAACCCGGATAGGACCTCCATATCACATTTTCTGCTTCATTTTTAAGTGTTATTTTGTGTTCCGTTGTTATGCTATGGATATAAAACTCATTTAGGTAAAAAAGAAAAATGCTTTTAATCTAGTAAGATATTTTTTTTTTAATTTAATGGGGGCACCAAAGCCTTTATTTACACATTTGTGCAAACAGCATCACTACAAAGTTTCTTCAAATTAAGATTTAGTACTATATATATCAAAAGTTTAATAACACAAGAGGTTGTTCATTATAGGCTATAGCCAGCTAGCTAACTTTTTGTTTAACCTAATTTATATATAAAATATTTTAGTTTAGCCAGAAACATATTTCCAAATGCTACCGTAAAAGAACCGCAAAGTTGTAATAAACAAAGGGTTTCTTCTTGACAGTTTTAACTAGTTGCCGAAAATAACGTTGCCACCCTATCCAATAGGTTTCGGAATAAAAAACCTATGACACAATTTGTGTGATATTTTTTTATGGCACAAAATTAATTCAAATTCACTAGCTGTAAAGAAGTTGGTTTATTTCAGAAGTCTGCTGGTGAATAAGTGAATCCCTGGGCATTAATAGCGATGAGTTATTCTATTAGTGGGAAAAGAAGTTCAACTTTCAGACTATGTTAGATGCACTGCATTTATTAATCTTTGACAATTTAAAATAATTTATTTAATAATTTATGTAAATTAAAACGGGCCATTTTACAAAATTTTAAATTCAATATCCAATAATCAATAAAATAAATTGCAATTTTTCAATTGAAATGATAACTCATAAAATGTATTTTCATTTCATTTCATGATAACGTATCATGTTTGTTATAATTTATCTCCCATAATAAGTGACATGATGATAAAATTATAAATATGATAAGATTTTCTATGTCGATTATCATTAGTATTGACATAAAAAATTAGTGTGGTGACAACTTCGTAATATAGTAGAAGATTTTCTATGCTGATTGTTACTAAAATTGACATAGAAGGTTGGTAAGGTGACAATTTCGTAATAAAGTAGAAAACTTTTTAAAAATTATACCTATAATCAAGATATATGAAAAGTGAAGCGATGATAATTTTATAATAAAATATAAAACTTTCAAAGTTTGTTCTTTACTATTACTGACATAATATCTTAAATTTTGTTTTTTTTACTTTTCTCAATTTGCTCCTTCTTTTCATTTATTCTCCCTTTTTCGCCACATTGTCGCTCTCCTCGTTGATATCTCCTCGTTGCATTGTCGAAGTCTCCCTCTCGTGGTCTTTAATAGTTTTCGTTCCTCATTGTCACAACTTTCATTCTTCTCGCCACTACATTCGTCTACATCATTCTTGCTTTCGTTGTTGCTCTCGCTCTTTATGGTTCTCTCATTTTCACTCTAGTCAACCTTGAACCCTCATCTATTATTGTGTTTATTGGGTCAGTTATTGGTGTTTATTTTGTTTATTATGTTAGTCATGTCAATGTTGGAGTCTCAGGCCTTCTTGACAAAGAAGTGCGCGACAAAAGTGGCATTGCAGGCAAGGAAAGGTTTGGTGAGAATGTAAACCTCATATATGTGAACAAAGAGGCGAAGAAAGTGAAGTAGTGATTGAATGCTAGCAACGGTGAGCATGAGGCTAGAGTGTCGCATATGAAGAAATTAAGGTTTCATAGATAATTTGGTAATGAAATGGGAATGAGACTTTCTATGTCACTTGTAACATAATCAACATAAAAAATAAAAACTTTCTATACAAACTATATGAATGTCAATTTCAGAACTGACATAAAAAACCTATTTTGTAATAGACATTAAAAGTATTCTCTACACTACTGTTTTTATATTAGAAACTAAATATTTGATGTAAAAAGTTGTTTGAAACTTTTATCAGAATTTGTGTTCTTTTCTATCTTCTCTCGTATTACCCTTATTTCTTTTTAATTATGTTTTTTTTTTCTAATTGACTCTACTATTGTTCTCTTACCTAAGATTATTTGTGTTTACGATTATGTTTTTCCTTGCCATTTTCATCTATCAACTAACTTAAAATCTCCATCTCTATGTAGTAATACATCACCACAACACGTAATCACTATGGGATGCCACCAAGAAGTAAGTCATATCTCTAACATTATTCTTTTCATGGTATCTCATACTCACATTTTTTCACGTTATTAACATTGTCTATTTTTTGTTCATAGCATACTCATTTAAGCCACTTTGTTCATATTATTTCTCTCACAAATTTTCACTCATTTAAGCTAGTTGTTTATAGTATGTAGTTGATTTTGCGAGTTGTGTTTTGTTCTAAAATAATCAAATTTATATATGTCATACATGTTTGATTGTGCTCTTACATTTAGGTATATAGGTAGTGATATTAAACTTTATAATATACCAGAAGTATATCTTCCAAAATAGTCCGTTTTAAATTTATGTTTCATGTTGAGATCGAGACCTAAATTAGACATGAAATTTATCTATTCTGAATGTAATTGTTTATAAAGTTTTTCTTTCCTATTTAGTTGATAAAAAAACGGTTTGTCATTTTATTTGTGAGAAATTCATGTCTTTTAAATGATTATTTAACTTATATATATATATATATATATATATATATATATATATATATATATATATATATATATATATATATATATCCTTAATAGTTATACTTGTTTAATATTGATAATAAGTCAACAATAAGAAAATTCACTATTATGTGTTTTAGAAATTTCTATGTAAGACAAGAAATTTCTAAGTAAAATAAATTTCTTTCCATATTATTTATGAAAATATATTTGATTATTATTGATTGTGGATAATTGTTATTTAAAAATAATTAATTTGTAAGTAAATTTATATATGATATTAGTATGTAATTATGTATGAATATATCAATATATATAATTGCATACATATGAATGTGTAAATAAATACTTACGTATTTATTTATATATAATTACTTACGGATTCATGATAACTATAAATGAAAGGTCTTTTTTTGTATTTTAATAAAGTTGACCTTTTTCTGCATTACATATATACAATCTTGGATATACATTCATCGTCATCAAACTAGCAATGTATACTTTGATTATTATTTACAAATTTCAAAAAATATTTATAATATAAAAATGGAGTGTCACTAAAACTATAATCCAATAAATGTTAAGAAAAAGCATTGCCAACGTTTAACAATGTAAAGTAGAAAAAATCAAATTTAAGAAAATTCAACCATATTAAAAATTTAAACGTCATACAATCCAACCATAATAAAAAAACATAAAAATTGAAGTTAGTAGTGTCTAAAAAAGTTTTCTAACACACTAATGATCATTATAACCAACTGACGAATTATGTTGTTGTTCATCATCACCTTGCACTTCCTTGTCTTATATCCGATTTTGTTTTTGTAGAAATATATGTTATGCAATCGTTGCTACCAAAGCCGGTAAATAGCACAGGACCAAACCAAATTTTTTTGGATGGATTGGAACTAGGAAGTTCTATGAAGAATCTACTCCTCACTAGTTGTTATTTACTGTCTAAGTTGATTAATTTGTTGCATAAAACATGCTTATATCTGTCGCACTAATATAATTATCATGAGGATTCATATGTCCGACCCCATCCACCTGTCCCTTCCACTTGTAACCTCTATCTAACATTATTATTTTACTCTCTCATTCAACAAAAAATAAGGAAGTACATTGTAGTAGAGCTGTCAAAACGCGTAATCTAACTTGATCCGGTCCGGCTCACCACGGGTTAGTCACTTAGTGAGTCAATCCAACCCGGCTCACTTATTAGCAAACTGAAAAAATTTGAACCCGGTCTAATCACCACGGGTGGTGAGTTAAATGAGTTGACTCATTGGTTCATTTAATTATAAGTTTTTTTAAAGGTTTAATGTCTCGGTAGGTCCCTATTTTCGGCGTGAATTTCAAATAAGTCCCTTTTCTTTTCGGCGTCTCAATTGGATTCTTTTTTGTGTAAAATTGGAGCAATTAGGGGTCTGCCGTCAAATTACACAAACGGCCGTTTAAGTTTGCCTACGTGTTATTAAAAATGATTTTGAATTAATTTTTGTATTAAAAAATGGATTTGTTCTTCAAGGGCAAAAAAGGCAAACTGGGGCAAACCCTTTTCTTCTTTTCTTCTTCGATTGGAAGCGCGGAAGACAGGGATGGCTGGAGCAGGAAGCAATGGAGTGTCAGGGTACAACAGTGTCTTCATCCTCTTCAACCATCCTCCACCCTTGCAACCTTCATTTGTCTGAGTTCCCAATCTTAAACCAACATCCTCCGCCATGACACGCACTACCTCCCCCTGATTTCCACTCCCTCATCCACGCACTCCACGTCTCCTTCCGAACCCCATTCCCCCAATTCAAACACAACACCATCTTCAACCTGCAATCAACCAAACTCAAAAACAGAAATCAAAACAAAACCCATACTTCACTCTTCATTCATTCTCGCCCAATCTAGGAAGCATGCAGCCATCTTTCGACTTGGTGGTGGCGATGGTGCGTGCGCGCAGGGGAGGCAAACCTCCCTAGGTCACCTTCTTCGAAGAAGCGGAGAAGCAAGAGGGAGGGCAAAGGCGTTGCGGCCAACGGTGGTTCCGGTGGCTCGGGTTGTCGCCGGCGAGGCCAAGGCGTGGTCTTGGCGGAGGTGGCGGTGGCCGGTTCCAGCCGAGGTGGCGGCGGCGTGCCTCCCAGCCCTAGGTTTTCCTGGTCAGAGAGAAAGAGACCTGGGTCTGCGCTTCCAATCGAAGAAGAAAAGAAGAAAAGGGTTTGCCCCAGTTTGCCTTTTTTGCCCTTGAAGAACAAATCCATTTTTTAATACAAAAATTAATTCAAAATCATTTTTAATAACACGTAGGCAAACTTAAACGGCCGTTTGTGTAATTTGACGGCAGACCCCTAATTGCTCCAATTTTACACAAAAAAGAACCCAATTGAGACGCCGAAAAGAAAAGGGACCTATTTGAAATTCACGCCGAAAATAGGGACCTACCGAGACATTAAACATTTTTTAAAATAAAAAAATTATAATGTTTTTTAATTCAAATCTAAATAAAAGTTACACTAAAATGTTGTTAAACTCCATAGACAATTCAAAATAAATAAAAAAAGTATCAAACGTAATCCAAAAACATGTACAAAAGACGAACAAATAAGCTTTTAATGTTGTTAATTTTTGTAACACTTTTCCATTTATAATATTAGAGTCTTAAATAAATAAATTTATAATATTTTTCTCTCTTAAAACATCTTTTTCTTTATCAACATCTACAATATAATAATAAAAATATTACCTAATAATATCAAAACACAAAATAATAAATAATTAACTTAAATTAGGTGGGTTGGTGAGCCTACGGGTTCAACTCAGTGAGCCGGGTTCTAAGTGAGTCAGGTTGAAAAATAGCCCGTATAAAAAATTATATTTTTTTTTAAATTCAATCCGACTCAAACTCGTTGTGAGTTGGATTGGCTCACGGATTACAATTCATTTTCACAGGAGTAATTGCTAATTGTGAGATACCAACACAAAGAAATTAAGATTGAACGAAACTTTGGCATGAAAAAAAAATTTCGCTTCTGCTAACTAAGAAATCTTAGCAACAATAATCAAATAACATTAGCCTACATAGGACCAACTGAATTGAGACCAAAGACAAAATTTGAAGACAAGAGACTTGTATATTAGAGCGAAATGAGAGTTTAAAATTTTTCAAATTCTAACATCTTTGGTAGAATTTAAGATTTTACAATTTTAAGTTAAGAAATTAGTCTTATAAATTTCTAAAATTTCATTTTCTTTTAAAATTATCTATCTAAATAATATCTTTTGTGCTAAAATATTTAAATTATCTTATAAAAATCCAACTTATAAACACATTTCTAGAAAAAACAAGAATGACAAAACACATCAGATTTCATAGGTCATTAGTATTTTTAACTCGTTTGTCTATGTTTTCAATCCAATTGACCAAATGACACAACAAGTTATAGTCTACGGACCTATTTTTTAAATTCAAAATTCAAAATAAAAGATAATTTAAAGGATTAAGGTTTTTCTTTATATTATTTAAAGAATACAAATCTAGTATTATAATTTAAATTATTAATTAGTATAAATTAAGTTTCAATTATTAATTATAATAGAGTAATTTAAAATATATTAATATTTTCAATTTATTAATAAAAACATTAATATATATATATATATATATATATATATATATATAATAAGATTTTTTTTTTAAAAAGTACTGGACTAGCAACCAGCGCTCTAGTGGAATAGACTATGATTTCTAGCCCAATTAACCGCCAATGAATCACTCAACGTATTATCATATCAATATTAAACCAAGTCAAAACGAAAAAAAAAAAAATTGACCGCTCTAAGAGAATATCAAGAATCAAATTTTTAATTTGAAAACTGTTAAATAAATGTACTTGTAAATTTTTTAAGGTTCAATATCATATTTTAATTGTGATTACTTTGGCTAAAGGTTGGATTTTATTCAGTTAAATTCAACTAAATTTCAGTCTATGTCTATTCGGCTAAATTTGATTGGAACTAACTTGATAGAATTCAATCAAATTATGATTGTGACTGACTCAGTTGAATTTGATCAATTTCAGTTGTGGCAATGTGAGTCAGATTTAGACGAATTTCAGTTGAGACTGACTCGGTCAAATTCAGAATAAGATAACTTGGTCAAATTTTTCCAAATTTAATCGTGGTTGAATTCGATCAAATTTTGATCGTGACCTAGCCTAACTCATCTTGACTTTTGGACTGGTCTGATTCATCTAAACTTTTGACTCATACCAATTCATTACGATTTTTGACCTAAACTAACTCAACCTTCAACCTATGTGCTACTATGTATTTTATCAATAAAATAATTTTAAGTTATTGAATAGGTAGTTAACTAAATTATAACTTAAAAGATTCAGTTTTTTTAAAATAACTATAAAATGATTCAATTCAAGTTTTATTATAAATAATACAATATTTTTAGTATAATATGTACAATTATTTGACAATTTAATTCAGTTTGATTAATTTTGATGATGTGTATGTTTTAAGGATTATTTACAAATATTCTATGTAATATGTAAAATACGATACCTATGTAAATGTAAAATCCAACATTAAAATTAGTGAAAATTACGTATATAACCTATTGCAAATCAAACATCTTAGGACATTATTAATGTGATATGATTTATGGAGTTTCCTCGTAATTGATATGCCTATTTAGTTTGATTTTTACGCGTGTTCCGAACACAGTGAGCAATGATGTAATTTTGGGCTGATTGATTTTGGATAATGATCTCTCTAAGACCAAAAGAGATGGTTATCCGTTTTTTTTATCTAGTAAGTCAAAGATTGTAGCAAATACCAACTCATGAATTATAGATAAGCACCACCTAGATTGAAGTCTTCTAGATAGCCAGAAGAAAAGCATTTGAAAGCAAGCAATTCTTCGTTCTAAACATGTTTTTTACTTTGTCTTGTCTTGTATACAAAGTTGATTCATGAATGATAATAATAATATGGTTCAACCCCTTCTGTCCAACTAGTTGTATCTTCTTGGACCAAACACCTTCACACACGAAATACCGCCACTTTTCGTCCAAAAAACACACGGAAGTAACTTTTTTTTTTTATTTCTTCATGGGTTCTATACCACTGAATAATGAATCAAATTTGTAAATTTTAATAAATAATATTTTTAATTTAACTTAATTTTATACAATTAAACTATTATTATAAAACTAACGTAAACAAAAAAAACTTGATATATATATATATATATATATATATATATATATATATATATATATTGTTTTTAAAGACTTATTCATTATGTTGTGCAAGTTTCCAGAATATAGAATTTTTCAAAAATTTTAAAAATCTTATAATTAACAAAAAAAATTAACAGCGTAAATATAATAGAAAAAGATAAATAACTAATGGAGAATAAGGTGAGAGTGAGAGATATGTGTGAATTTTTGTGTTTTTTGAGAGATGAAGTGAATCTATTTATGGGAGGAGGTGGATTCAGATATCCCAACCTCCCACGGCTAAAGTTTTCAGAAAAAACAGAAATAGGCCAACGTTCTTCATGACTTACGGAAACGCCAAGACTTGTGGAGGAAAAATAACAGCTTCCATGCATGGAGAAATGTTTCCAAATGCGTCTCCGTGACTTGTGGTAACGCTTCAGAGGAGTAACCACCCCCATAGAAGTAAGCATGAGTCAACTGTTAGGGTATGTGATTGATTAAATTGGGTTGTTTATTTGTTTAAGAGTTTTGTAAGCTTTAGAGTACAATGGTTCGTAGATTAATATAGTGGTTATTAGACAACAATAAAAAATAAATGATGTTTTAATAGTAGAATTTATGACTTTGTAGATGAAAAACCGATGTGTAAGTATAAATTGTAAGAATATGATTGACACACAATGTGGAAAAACACCATAAGCATATTCAGATATCAAGGTGAGAGTGTCCTTTTCTAAAAATTGACATCAGAGTTGAGAGAGTCTGAGTGTCCAAGTGAGAAAGAGACACCTTGCAAATAGTGTCTCTGTCCTAGTTGAAAAAGAAAGTCAATTTTAACAACTTGAATGTACAAATGATAGCTCGTCTAGAATCCCAAAACGTGTGGGATGTTGTTGTGAATAGCTACAAAGAGCCCGTAGAAGATGTAGAGTAATCAATGGCCAAAGTTTTCGCATTAAGAGAATCACGGCTGACAGATCAATCAGTCATGTACATATTGTACCGAGTTGTTAATGAATCTGGCTTTGAGGAGATAGGGAATGATAAATCTTTAAGAGAAACATGACAAATTCTTGAGAAAGTTTACAAAGGTGATAATCGTGTAAAACAAGTTAAACTTCATACTCTCATATGTGAGTTTGAGAGTCTCAGAATGGAGAGTAGAAAGCGAGTGACCGAGTATATATCTAAAGTGGAGACGATAACAAATCAACTCAAAAGAAATGGAGAGGAGTTGACTATCAGCCGTATTGTGGAGAAGATCCTAAGGTCACTAACTAAGGACTTCGAGAATATTGTGTGTGCAATTGAGTAGTCCAAGGACTTGACCATGCTCTTGGTTGAAGAACTTGTTGAGTCTTTGGAGGCACACGAGCAGCAAAGGAGAATGTTGTTTGAGCCACTTTACTTCAGGCAAAACTTGACCTAAAGGAAGGTGCTCAAAACATTCGAGGCCAAGGTGGTCCTAGAGGAAGAGGTCGTGAACGAGGAGATTGTGGCCAAAATGATGACGAAAGTGATTATGAAGACGACCAGGAGCAAATTGGTCAATAGAACTAGTGTGGCCATAAACAAAAGGGAGACCTAGGAGGTCGGTTAAGTAAGTCTGATGTTGAATGCTATAAATGTTGTAAGCATGGCCACTATGCAAATGAGTGCAGATCAATCAAATGTTAATATTATGATAAGACCGGTCATATAGAAAATATTGTCGAGATGAGAGAAAACATGAGACAAATCTCCTTACTAAGGAAGCCAATGAAGAAATTGGAATCCTCTTGATGGTAAGAAGCTTGGATGTGGAGCTACCAAGCACGAGCTGCAAGCCCTGATTGTCGAGCTTAAGTGCCAAGCTACCGAGATTGGATGTCGAGCTATCGAGTAAGAGCCCGAAAATGAGTGACAGGAGCATGGAAGAGCATCTACATGGCTCGGTGAAGAGCTTGGAGGAGTTGATGGAGAATCCGATTAACATCATCGAGATCTCAAATAGACACAACGTAAATGTTGGTTCAACAAAAGAAGATGTAAATGGAGTAATGATAAGTATATCAATGAATAATGATGAAGCGATGACGAAACTAAGATCATAGATGGCGAAAAAAATATTGTTGCTTCTTTGTACGTTGTTCCTCTTAGGAACCCTAGCTTTCACCTAGACGAAGAAATAAAAGGAGGAATTAAAAGAAGTAACGAACTTTGATGCTGAGATTGATGGAAATTTTTCAAGACGTTGAGGGTAGAACCAAAAAGCCAATAATCAGTATCTACCTCCTTTTCTTATTATTGATTAGAATGGCAAACATGTTGGACCAATAGTCAATAGTGATGTTGTTAGTACATTCAATTTCTAAACGAAACGTATGGTTATGATTGCAAAGTCTAAGGATGCAATAAAGGAATTTGTTGAGAAATTGGAGAAACTAGCAGAGGAGTTGCTAGATATGCTTTGTGAAAATCTTGGATTAGAGAAGGGGTACATGAAGAGGGCGTTTTATGGATAAAGAGGTCCTCATTTTGAGACAAAGGTGACAAATTACCCTACGTGTCCAAAGCCAGAATTGGTGAAGGGTTCTCGTACCCATACAAATGCGAGTAGGATAATCCTTTTCTTCCAAGACGATAAGGTGCGTGGCCTTCAACTTCTTAGAGATGGGCAATGGGTGGATGTGCCTCCCATGCGTCATTCCATTGTTGTTAACCTTGGTGATAGATTGAGGTAATAAGCAATGGGAAATACAAGAGTGTGAAAGCTCGTGTGATTATTCGAAGTGATGGAATGAGAATGTTGGAGTCCTCATTTTACAACCCTGGCAGTGATGTTGTTATCGACCCTACACCATCATTGTTGGAGAGAGAGGCATAGAGGAAGAGTCGTTATTCTAGATATAGTAAGCGTAAGGATTTATAGTATTTTTCGTTGGAGAAAACATCTTTGTTATAAAGAAAGGTTTTTCAAAAGATGAAAATGAAGATGAGAGGAACCCAATCACCAAAAACAAATTGGCCAAAGCAATAGAGAAGTTGATCAAGGTGAAACTGAAGAACTCAACATTTACTGAAAAGAGCAAGTTTGGTATGGGTGGATGCGGTTCAAAAAGTCTGGATGAAAGATAGAATAAACATTTAAGTTTAAAGGAGAGTTTTGTTAGGGTAAACTCAAATATGATACATTTAATTGGGTTGTTTATTTGTTCAAGAGTTTTGTTAGTTTTAGAGTGTAGGGGTGAGTAGATTAATATAGTTGCTATTAGATAATGATAGAGAATAAATAGTGTCTTAATTGTAGAGTTTATGATTTTGTAGATAAAAAGACAATATGTAATTCTATAAATTGTAGAGTTTAATGGTTAATGGTCTTAATGATTGACACAATATAAAAAACACTAGAAATTTTTTAAAAACATGATAACGAGTGTCATTTTCTAATACTAGAAATATCAAAGTGAGTCTCATTTTCTAACACCAACAATCATAGGGTTTTGTTTACAATAGATGAAAAGTTACATTCAATCAAAAATAATCTCCTTCTTTTACAATTGTATGTAAGATTTACACTCATTTATATATTATATGTTTTTTTCTTTTTAGTTAATATAAGACATGAATACGTCTTATTTCGAATATATAAGTAAACATTAATAATAATTCAATAACTAATAATACAATAAATATAATAAATAATAAATATTGTTAATAAATTTTGGATAACTGTGATATTATATTAAAAGACAATAAATATAATAAATAATAAATTTTCATAAGACACAATAAATATAATAAATAATAAATATTATTAGAATAATTCTCCAACTGACATAATCTTTAAACTTGAATCCATATTATAAGAGTGAAATATTTCAATTATTTATATATTATGTATGTAACTTACCGTGAATGTTAAACCGAGACAATGAACATGCCCTCTTAACTCGAGTGGGAGAATGGTAAATAAGATAAAAGAATGATGGTGGAAGGTATGAATTTTCCAATAAAAAAGTTTAACGACTAAATTGGAAATAAAATGTTTGGGCAAAAAGTCTTGATGAGAAGATGTTGGTTGATGATGTTAGTGGACAAAATTGGACTCCAAGGTTGATGGTTATGATTGACACCTGTGAGTGCAGGAATTGTGTTTGAATTGGGAAATAAAAGTTGGAAATTGGTAAAAAGATGTCTCCATGTCGGAATCTTAGAGGGTTGAGACGACAACAAGATATATAAAATGGACAACTGAATTGAAAAGATTGTGCTAATTTTGTGATATAACAAAGTGCCAACAAGGCCACATTCTAATACTAAGACATCACAACCCAAACGTGTCAAAAAAGTGTTTGACATGCATTTATGTCACACAATCTAAAACAGATTTTCTTCGTAACTAAAGTGGTTCACAATTATCCACGCCCCAAAAAACACTTAATATGAAAAGAAAAAAAGATGTTTTTATGCATACCAAAAACATGTTAGTTTAGATACAGATGAAGACTGATGAATGCTTTTGGCAAAATCTAATCCAAATCTGATGTTTTTTGTTCTTGCACGCTAATTCAGGAAGCCGACAGGTAATTTAGGAAAGGTTAAGGGGAATGTAATAAAATTGGTCAGACCAAGTTTTACGACAAGTATTTAAGTAGTGTGCAATTCAAACTTCTAATCTTATAAAATGTTTTACGAAATGGTGTCTTGTGATAATGAAGTCTTCATTTTATAGGTTTGGTTGAGTTTCAAGTTTTATGGGCCTCATTATTGTAGGATTAGTTATTGGATCGATGCTGTGTAGTGTAGGCCTGGTAACTATGGCAAATTGTTGTTGGGCGGCTTCTTCCTGCACTCATATTTTTTCTTCCTGCACCTACATAAAATTTAAAACCCCCAAATTAACCCGCTTATAAAACAAAACTTGTCACGAACTATTTGTTTGAGTGGTGTTTCTTTGTATACCTCAAAAATTCCAACGGCCACTTTTTTCTTCGTTTAGGAAAGAGTGTTATTAAGCGTGGGGAGAAAAATAGAAGAAGGTGAGTTGCTACTAAGATGACAATGGATTGGCTTCTCATAATGCTTATCCGCAATTTAACTTATAAAATGAAAATTTCACCTACAACTTCTCTGTTACTTGTATTGGTATCCATTTCAAAAAAATCTATGAATATTTTAAAACATGTAAATATTAAAAGATATATTTTATACATTTTAAAATAAAATATAAACAAAATTACAAAAAAGTATAATAAATTTAATATAAATAAAACAAAATATAAACTAAACTTTAATTTTAATTAAATTAAATTTAATAAAATATAAATTAATTTATTTTAAATTAAATTAAATAAAATAAAGTATAAATTAAATTTTTATTTTTATTTTTATTTTCTGTGAGTAACTAGTTAAATGGTGTAGTAACTATATCAACTTATTAATAAACTGATATTAAAATATCAATTATCCATGATCTTCAGACATTAAATATCTACAAAAACCAACCAACGTCGTGGATTTTATGATGGATTGGGATAATAAAGTACTCAAAATTGACATAAGATGCATAACTTTTATTTCTATCTAAAGAAGTTCGAAGTCCTACTTTATCCTTTAAGATTAGGTAAGAAACATAAATTTGCACTTATTTCGAAAATCTTCAGTGTAAAGTATATTATTTGTAAGATCTTATATCATAGATAACGAATCTTCTTTTAAAAAAAATATCAAAATCTTCAAAATGACAAAAAAAAATATTTTTTCAAATTTATTCTATTAAGAGGAAATATTGTGGATCCTAAAAGATCATATTGATTTATGAAACTGGCATAACATGGAATGATATATAAAAAAAGTAGTGTAAGATGTTATCAAAGATAATACACAATATTATTTAATTTTACTTTTAATTAAATTAGGATCTCTAATACTCTATGTAAAACAGAGAAAAAAAATTACAGCACACAATTAATTATTTTCTATTATATAATTTATTATATAATGTGTTTTTCAGTATTTTCATTATAAATAATCTTATATAATGGATTATGTAACCATAATTTCTAGAAGTTTGAATTTTTAAATCTTATATTTTAGTAATATTAACAAATAAAATGGTATTATTATAAAATTATGTCATGCTTATTTTTTACTTATTTTTCTTTTCTTTAACATTAATTTATTTTTTTTATATATTTCTTTCTTCGTTATGAAAGGAAGTGTAGATTTTACATTTAGGTTTAGGTTTGAAAATCCTACGATACCTAATATTTCATTAAAAGCTTTGAAATATAAGAAATAGGTGTTGACTAATTTTTTCTGCCTACAAATGGTCGGTTCCTTTGTTAGGCGCCATTATGTTTGCACCGCCCTTTTTCCTTTCTTTATTCCTAAGTTTTTTTCTTTTCGATTTTTCATCTGATTTAGTGAAAATTGATAAAAAAAGTTATAGAAAAAAAAATAATTTTAATCTTTTCATAGTGTTAAGTATTATATTATTCAATAATTTAAACAATGAATTTTAAGCTTTTCACAAAAATACTAACAAAACGGAAGCTTATTTTGATTTAGGTACTTGGGCCTTTAATGGGCCATAAGTTTGTCTTCTCAATATTTGGGCCTCATTATGGCACTCGTTTATATTGAGCCGAATTTGCTAATCTAGTCCTAACCAGCAGAGAACTCCCATGGTAACAGCTTGGGTGTTGCTCCCTCCACCACCTCAAGTGTTTCTGTACCTTTTCATTATTTTTTTTTATTTCAAAAATATTTTACACCCCTCTATTATTTTTTTTATTCCAAAAATACCCTACATCTCTCCACTATCCTCAACAATCTTTTTTTTTCTTTCTCTGCATTAATGGAGCATTCATATGGCTTAGATTTAAACTTGTGATATATTGCAAAATATAAAATTCAGAGGAAACTTCAATATTAGTGCTTCTACCATTTTCATTTTATAAACTTAAAAGTTAGATGCAAATACAAAATAATAAACATAATAATATTAATAGTAAATAATATATTATTATTATTATTATTATTATTATATACTAACTTTATAATGACGAAAGAACTAAATAAATTTCAAATCTTTAACAAATAACTTTTCTTTTATATTTTAAGTATTTAATAATATTTTTATATTATTTATCTAATAAATTAAATATTTTATTCAAGTTATTTGAGTCAAACATGTCGGTAATTTAAAACATAATATAATGTTAAAAATTATAGATATTAAATGTAAAAAAAACACCCATATATATAAACATTTTTCTAGAAATTTAGAACAAAATTTTATCATTTATTAAGTAATTTGAAGAAAAAAAAATATATTGAACAGTGAAAATAAGATTGAATCAAACTTATTTAAGGGAAAGTGTAAATAAAATTTTACAATATATCACAAGTTTATATCTGAGTCATGTGAATGCTCCATTAATGAGAGAGAAAGAGAAATATTGTTGAATATAGTGAGGAGGTATAGGGTATTTTTGAAATAAAAGAAAATAGTGGGGAGGTGTAGAATATTTTTAGAATAAAAGAAAATAGTGAAGAATTGTAGGAGCACTTGGAGTGGTGGAGAGAACAATACCCTAACAGCTTTTTTAAATCGTGCCTAATTATTCTCTCCTCTCTTCGTAACTATGTCATAATTTAACAATTATAAAAGATATTTTTATAATTTTCATATAGTTGTATATATTTTTATTTATCCCTGCTAGACATATGAGTATATATGTTTATGTATTAGTGAACGCTGAGAAGAGAATTTAAAATTTATTAATAATGAGGGTTAATTTGTATATTGATAATATTTGTTTTTAAATTCAACTAAATTGATTATTTTTATTTATATGTGTGATTATATTATAAGTTTGTTGTATTATGGACTAAAAGGAGTAATGTCGAGAATTTAATTAATGTATGTGATGTATTTTCTAATTTCAGTATACTAATTTAAAAATAAATACTAAATTAAATAGTAAAAAATTAATAATTTTTTATAAATATAAAGTAGAAGAGTTTTCCTTTTAACATTCCTGAAAAAGGAAAACATTAAATATCATTTTTCTTGAAATCATAACTTTAGCATATTATTAATGTAGTGTAGTATCCTATTTTAATTACTTACAAGTGATAAAGTAAAACTATATATTTAGTATTAATAGTTATTTCCAAAAGTAAATAACTCTAATGATATATATATATATATATATATATATATATATATATTACAAAAACAACTAATAATAATTTAGAGTTTTTAAAAACTCATATAAAGAATAATTATTAGAAGTTAAAGAAGATTATTCTGTATTATCACCGTCTTTTACTAGAAATATATCATCACATATCTCTTCATTTGCTCACATCGTAAAGTGATAATTGTAAAAGAGAAACAAAATATAAAAAACATAAAAGAGACAATAGGATAAGTTGATGTAAAAAAGAAAAATCCTAACACATTAAAATCAAATCAAATATAAGTTAAGCATGTATTAAATACAATAAATCATATAGATACACACAAATAGTTGACATTAGACTCAATTATTCTAATACATACCCTCAACATTGAAATTCACTAAGGGCGTGCACTGTAGTAGTATTTATGCTCTACAGAGTCATAGGCAAAAGAGGTATCACTCTACTACCTAACTTATCCCCTTCGCGCCTAGGACTAAACAAAGTCCATAGGCTAAGACCTCCTCCTACTCTTCACGACATAACACATTTTACTATATTTGAGTGTGAATGATTATTAGAGCGTCAAAATACCCTCTTACTAAATATCATATGTCAATGCATACACTAAAGATCATCACCAAAAGAATTTCTCCTTGAAATTCCTCCAACACTATCATCATACATGTCCATAGCTATATTATCGCCTCAATTAATAATAAACAACCTTATAAACGTACATCAATTACATCACAGATCTATCTCAAATACCAGTAAATTTTGTCATAACAGCCTAATTTCATTCTCAAAATAAAATCAATCATCATTATGTAAAACATCAAATTTATCAAAATCACTCATACCAAAACAACTATTTTCTCTTACTTGACTCAATAGCTCACAAAACCCTAACCAGTGAAACTCCTCCAAACTTGCAAGATGTTCTATCTACACGTAGAAACATCACAAGAATGATCAGGACATATATTTATGATCATTGATCAGCAGAGACTCGTATAAATGAGCAAGAAGATGCATGCAAGTGGAAGAGATCACATATAACCGATAACAGAGATAGACCAAGAAAAAGGCTAAAACACAACTTACGCGAATGAAAAAATTGATTGGTCCATATTGAAGAGCTTGTCGCAAAGATAAATCCTACATTCTTTGTTCTTTAATCAGACGAACAAAGGTGTAGAAATCTTAAATAGAAGTCAGAAAACTTTAAAAAAGTGATTTATAGAAAAATGATGTGTTTTAAAATAATGAAATTCATTCACAATAAAACTATTTATATTAAAATAATTGAGTCTTACCATTTTTAAATTACTGTTATTTAAAAAATTTCATTTTTTAAGTCTTTATACTTAACAGGGTGAATTTATTTTCACAAGCATACTTCCCTCCACTTTCTATTAGAGTTATAATGATTAAGGAATGTAATTAATTATAAGTTTAATATCAATTTTGTTTCTTATAAATTATAATAATTATTCAATATTTTTTATTTGTTTTTTTATTTAATGTAGTCTTATATTAAAAAAATAATAATGTAATTCTTTTGTTTAGGAATGGAGGATGTGTGGAAGAATTTCAGCTCCACTTTCAGAAATTTTGTTGGTCCCCACCCATGCCGGTTCTACTAGAATGTGTGGAAGCCACAAGCCTAAAGATAGAACTTGACAGCGAGAGCAGGAACAACATTTTAGAAAATATGAAAACTACATTAAATTAAAAACAAAGTAAGAAAAATAAATAAATAATTACTATAAACATAAACACCAAAAATTGTATTAAATTTTAATTGTTTTGTTATTTACGTTAAATGTGGTTATTTTATGGTGGTTTTTATTTTTTATATTAATTTTTCTCATTAATGATAAATATGTAAAATATATAAAAACAGAGATACAGCATAATTCAAAGTAAATTAATTAACTTAATTTTAAATTTTTATGCCAATGGATAAATTGAAGTAAATTTTTCCATAAAAATTAATTTGTTGACATGTAGGAAGTGATTTTTATGGGAAATTATAACAAAAGGTTTTGTATATTAAACAATTTATTAGCCTCCATTATTTTCAAATTTTTTTCTCTTGTTAAAACATTATATCAAGTATGATATTTATACTTATCTTTCTTTAAATATAGAGACATGAAGTAGAAGAAAAAAAGATAAAAATAAAATAGAATTTCCTTAGTTTAAAAGAAATAGAAGAAAAATGGAGTATATTATTATAATATTAATTTTAAAATAGAAAAAATCAATTTTTAAGAAATTTAACTTAAAAATAATGTTCATTTTATTTTTATTGTATATTATTATAATATAGCATACGAGGGAGTAATAAATTGACGGGGGAGGCTTTTTTACGTTTTTTTTCTCTTAAAAAAATAAGTTAGTTGATTTTAAAGAATATATGAAATTCATAAACCATAATTTTAAATTTAAAACACGACTTATAATTAAAGAAAAAAGTACTAAATCCAAATTTTAAAATATGACTTCTAAACACACAACTTATTATAACAACTGTTATAAATCGCATGAGACCTTTTTTTTCTTAATTGATCTTCTTTTGACTGATTTTCTTAATTGATTTAAAACCCACTAAAATTTCCATTTTAAAAAATATTCTCTAAAATAAAACGTTAAAAAAAAAGTAAGTGAAAGTTGGTAATTGCTTATATAGAGTATTTATTTATTTTTATATCAAAATGATTTATAATTATAAAAGAAAACCCATGATAATTACTTGTTTTGTTTTGTGTGCATGGCACCAAACAAAACCTTATCATTAATTCTTCTGAAAATGTGGTACATTGTTTGAAGTGGAATTAAATTGGTAGCGTGAACCTCGAGTTCCAAGAAGTTTCGGCGAAAGTTCCAGTGAATACAAGGAAACCAAAAATAGGACCCACCTACACCTAACAATAACCTCAAAACAAAACAAAATTTATTTTTATATATTTTTATTGCTATATCATTAAATATTTTTCTTTCTCTTTTTATTTTCTCTTTATAGAGTGGAACATAAACAAGTGGAGTTCAACATCACTCCAAGAACAAGCAAAATAATTACATGTTAGGAAAAAAAATAAAATCTTAAAGAAAAGATAAGAAAAAAAATAAATTTTACACAAAAAATAAATTTATACGGAAATAAAAATTAAAAAATAAAATATAAATTAATTTATAGAATTAATTTTTGTTTATCATGATAAACTATTATTTTTCTTCTATAACAGAGTTAACATGAAGTTCATGAAAAAGTGTCTTCTTTCTCTGTTAGTCAAAACCGACATCAGACGTATATTCCAATGCCAATCCTAAACCCAACATAACCCACTTACGTTGTTATCTTACCAGGTGTCGTCATTGATGCCACGTGGCCATTTCCATTTGATTTATTGTCCTTTACAATAGTTAAAAAAAATATATTATTTTACTAAATTTAAATCTAAGACGATTCGTGAACGAGAAAAACGAGACTTGTAACCGTTTTTGTTTTTATTTAATGATATTATAGTAATGTAACATTGGAAGAAGACTGGAAATTAAAAACGTTAGCAAATCAAGACTAAAATAATGGTATAATAAATTTATGAGTTTTTTTATATTAGATATTTTAAAAGTCAAGTATGTACTACTTCTAGATTTTAAAATAAACAAACTTATCTTACTTCATATTCATTAATAATTATTTGATGATTTTACCTTCACAAAATAAAAATAAAAACAGTAATTTATTTACATCGTCCTTTATCTAATATAAGGACAAAAATATTAGAAAGAAAGTATTTAAAATTTATTTATGTTTAAATTATTTCTTCACTGTTTGAATCTATGACCAATTTCTTTAAGATGGTTCTAACACATTGTTAAAAAAGTATTTAATTAAAACAACTTCAATGAAAATATATCTCTAATTTTTCCACTATTTTTTGTATTTTTTTTAATATATATTTATTTTTGATTATTTCCTTTCTTAATTTTGCGTGTAGTTTGAGTTTTTTTCCTTAAAAAAAGAAGAGTAGTAGATTTTCTTAATTTACATAAGACTTTTATACGTGTGAAAACGGAAATTATTTATGCAATTGGTGTTCCAATCAAACAAATTTCCAAATTTGGTACAATGAATAATTTTTTATTGATATAAAGTGTATTATTTACATGTGAATGAACCTTCAAAAAGTCAATCTTCAAGTTGTGAATCTATGAGCCATAGAGTGGATTTTGTGTTGAACCTCAAATTCAGTGTGTTGTAGAAAACCGTCATAATGATTAATTGTATACTTTAATAATTAATTCTATACCTTCAAATATAACTTAAACGAAAACACTAAAATATTTTTATATAAGAGTTGATTATTACATTGTTTTGGTACAATGAAAGGAGACTACTTATTGATTTGCATGTTTAAAGTTATAAATATGAAACAAAAAAGTAACATAAATATTATAAGAGATAATTATCACACATTGAAAAAATATGAAACAATAACAATTTATTATGATGAATGTAATTCACCTGTCACGTGACTAGTGTAACACATATATCAATTTAGTTTTAATTGACATACTAAAAATTTATTAATATAAAAGAATAAATTTTACTTTGTCAAGTGTAACGTAGTTATCATAAAAAATTGAAAAAGTAACATATCTTTGACATTGTTAGTACTAATATAATGAAAAAAATATAATTGAATTAATTTTTCAAAAGAATTAATTGAATAAAATAAAATAAAACAAGGAGTTTGCTTGAATTATTTCAACAAAAATTATGAACAAAAGAGTAAGTTAAACTTTTTTTATGTTATATCAATCAAGCGAAAGACTACATCAAATATTATAAAAATGTTTGTGTAATTTTAGAAAATTTCATTTTCATCTATTCAGTTGTCCAATTTTTTCTTATCAATCAAATAGACATAAGTTCATATCACCCGTCAATTTCATATATATCAAAATTTTGTTACATTAATTTTCGAAATATTAAATCATTGTACAACTTCTTAAAAAACTTTTAAAGAATAAATGTTAAAACTTGGTTTTGTTTGTGACACCCAGGCACTGAGATGAGGGCGGGGAGTGTCGCCGATGCAAGAGGCATGGTGCAGGGTGCACAGACAAGGAGCGGCTCCTGGCAGGCTTCGAGTGGAAGGGGTACATGGACGAATCGAACATACACCGGAATGAGAGGGATCTGGAGACTGTGTAGGTATGAGACTATACAATTGAAGGATAGCTTAAAGGAATTGATTTGACTACTTATATCACCAAATGCATTTGTTTTTCGGTAGCCTGACTCATAAGAACTTCATAGTTAAGCGTGCTTAGCGATGGTCCCTGTGAGTTGCCGGGACGTTACATTGTTGCCCCAACAATACTAAGAAATACTTTTTCAGTCCCTTTTTTCAATTACTTTACATTTATAAGTGATAAATAGTTGAACAACTCTTGTAAATTTTATGCACCTCTCTTTCAATATCTTTTAAGATGGTATCTAAAGTATTGAATGTACTTATTTGTTCTTTTAGAATAAATATAACATCTCAAATGTAATATTTTTCTACAAAGTTATATTCATTTGAGTTTATAAATACATTGAGACATGACTTATACCAAATCCAAATAAATCAATCTTTAGGCATTATGAGTAAATCTTCTTTAATAAGATCATTCCTTAATATTTTGAATCATATATTTTTATTATATAAATTTCACGACAAAATCACAAGTTGAAAATACATTTTGCATTGGATATTTTTTTTCTCTATAAGAGTGAGAGACATATAATCTTGACACACTTACGATCATACATTACATTAGTTCCATTTATTACCCTAAAGAGTAACGAAAATATAATGATATCTTGTAACTTCAGAAAAAATATATATACATGTTAATTAATGTGAGTTTGTGATAATATTATTGTAAAATAAAAATTGTATCTATTATTATTGAAGATATAATGTTGCAAATAGGTTATTGATGGTTTGTGATAATATTATTGTAAAGTAAAAATAAGACTATTATTATTGAAAATATAAAATTGTATTATATAAATTGAACTAATTTTTTTTCCAATTTAATCATTGCATTCAATATATTATGAGAGTGTCTAATAATCATTTATATCCATTGAAAAAAAGAATGGAAAAATTTGACTCTTTATATTATATTATGTTCAATTATGTACAAAAGTTTTGTAACTTATTTTTATTTGTATAAACTAATAAATATGTGGTATCATGTTATAAAATGGCTTGAGGTATGACATTATGTACTTAAATAAAACACATAGTGCAATCAATTAATTATACATAATAAATTAGGTAATGTATTTTAAACATAATTCATTATACTCATGGAAATTATGGATTGCAACTTCATTATGCTACCTTGCAATACTTTTCAACAATGCAACACATTTCAACCATGCACATATCAATATTGTTGAAAAAAGAAGCAAGATTTTTGGAGCAAGGAAAGGAACTCACAAACCTAGAAGCACGCAAATGAAACAAGCTAACTTAAAGCAAATGTGAAAGAAAAAACAATAATTTTTGGGACATTGAAACAGTAGAATGAAAAATAAAGGTAAAATCATAAAACCAAAAGGTCCAACTTCCAACAATTCAAATTCAATGTCATGTTCCTTCAAATAAAAAGGGTCATGCCTTCTTTTCTTTATGTTCATACTATTCATAGGAAAACAATTAGACTTGGAGGGAGCTTCATTTAAGAAAAAATAAATTGAACATGATTTTCTTTTTCACTGTAAGATTTCTGTTAACTTAAAAAACTATTGCATTGTAGTGGTTTCCATGAATTTGGTTCAATGAATTTGGAAAATTCAAAAAAGAAAAAATAGTCACAAACACTACTAAAAGCATATTATATATTAAAAAAAAGTCTTTTAGACTAAATTTACTTTTAAAAGTTCAACATAACAGGCAGAATAGTTTGCATTCCCTAACATATAAAAATTACAGTTTATCCTTTAATTAAATTGTATATGTGTAGCTTAACCCTTTTTTTCTCACTAGCATCTAAGTATAAATAATACAGTATAATTAAAATATACAATTCTAATCTGACTATCTTTTGATGATCTTATAAAAGAAAGAAACATTATTCCATTCTACACTGGTTAGGGTATATGTTGCAAGCATCCAATCAATGTGCCATATATTATTCCATAACTTTACGAGCTTAAGCCACGTATAATATACATATTATTCCACATTAAACTCTGCAGAGTGAATGGCACTTTACCTTCGAAAAAAATTATTAATTATACACTCAAATAATAAAAATAATAAAACCAACAAACACAAGAATAACGGAAAAAAAATGAAGTTGCCTTCGTTCTTATATATATTTTCAATTTTTTTATAACATGATTATGATCTTCATCTGACATGTCCCATCATCACAATCACAACCATCATCGATGCAGTTCCATCATACGAGAAAAGTCCTCAAAGCACACGAATCCGTCCCCTTTCCTGTCCACACCCTCTATCATGCGCCGGCACTCCTCTAATGTGCACCGCTCATCGCCTATCGCTCTGAACACTCGAAGCAACTCCTCTGCCGAGATCCTACCGTCACGATCCGTGTCGAACACTGCAAAGGCCTCCTTAAGTTCCTCCGGATCCGACCCGGACTCTGGGCCCGACCCGATGTGGTTCATGAGAGCCTCCACTGTGATGCAGCCTCCGGCGTCTCCGACGACCTCACTGAGCATGAGCGCTACGTCAGACGCACCTAGGCGCGTGAGAATTACCTCGAGGTCCTGGCGTGAAACGACACCATCGTTGTCTCGGTCGATTAGACGGAAGGCCTGGGCAAGGTCCCACCGAACGTCGACAGTGACGTCGGACCAGTCACCGGAGGCGCCAGGGAGGACGCTAGTGGGAGTGAGAGAGCCGGCGGCGCTGGGTGCGGTGGTCTTGTGGACGGAGTCATCGGAGGAGGAGGATCCGAAAGAGGGTGGGTCGGATCGGGATAAAGATCGGTCCTTTTTGGAGCGGAAGAGGTGTTTGGGACTGAGTTTGAGGTTTTTGGGGTTGATGCTAATGAGCTTCATTGTTGGTGGTTGAAGAGAATGGAGTAGAAGTGAAGAAGAGAATGAAAAATGTGGAAGAAGAAGAGGAAGAGAAAAGTAAAGGGTGGGGGTTGAGAGGAAAGAGTGGGGAAGGTGGTGGGATTAAATGGAGGCGCCATGAGAGGGCCATTCCTCACTCTTGGGTAGCTTCCACGAAGTTTCCTACAAATCATGCTGTCATTTTAAAAGAACATGCCTATTTATATTTCTTATTTTCCTTAACTATATATTTTAATCATAATATCTTACTTTCTCATGCTACCTAAATATTGAGTTAACCACTCCCATCTAAACTTCTTTTCAACCCCATCTTCATAAATATCTTTAATCAAAAGTATTCATTCAAATTTAAAATGTTTACCATTAATTTAGAAAAAAATAAATTTATAGCATAATAAGATAACAGGAATAATATATATATATATATATATATATATATATATATATATATTTATTGGACAGTCTAGAATAATCCTATGTTGGTATTTAAGATAAAAGCATTGTGTATCGATAATTTAATTCTGCAATCCTCTAAATCAATTATTGAGGACCTTACAGAACGGCTTATGTCCAGGAATGAGTTATATTAATGTATTAAGAGATAAGTTATATACTGATTTGCCTAGTTTATTATACCATGACCTTTATGTTTTTGCAGGGGCGGATGTTGGTTATGATAGGGCAGTCATAACTCCCCCAAAGTTTTCTTATTTTATTTTTTATATATATTTTAAAGTTACGTTTATATATTATTATATTATTTATATTAAGTTTAAAAAAGTTTTTTTTTCATTGTTTCAAGTTTCTCTTACAAGTTTTTTTAAAACTCAATATGGTATTGACTTTCTCATATTCTTTTTTTACTTTACAAGTGTGAAAATAAATGATAGAAATCAACACTAGTGCAGAAAGGGCTTTAGACGTATGTTTTTTGAGTTTTTTGATGTCCGACCTACCCCCGACGTCTTGGCGGGTGGCGTAACTCAGATTCTTTTTTATGTCTCCTCCCACAACGGACGTTTAAGAGGCTGAACAAAATGAACTCTTCAACTTCCCTGTCAGCCCCTTAAACGTCCGTTGTAGAAGGGGCCGGACGTCTATAATATTATAGACGTTCAGGCCCCTCCACAACGGACGTTTAAGGGGCTGAAGACAATTAATTCTTCAACTACCCTGTCAGCCCTTAAACGTCCGTTGTGGGGGCCGGACGTGTATAATATTATAGACGTCAGGCCCCCTCCACAACGGACGTTTAAGGGACTGAAGACAATTAATTCTTCAACTATCCTGTCAGCTCTTAAACGTCCGTTGTGGGGGGCCGGACGTCTATAATATTATAGATGTCCGGGCTCCTCCACAACGGACGTTTAAGGGGCTCACAGGGAGTTGAATAGGTGATTGTTCTAGCCTCTTAGACGTCCGTGGGAGGGACGTCCGGCCCCCTCCACAAAGGACGTTTACAGTTTCATTTATTTACGGATATGCCACCGGTCAATTATTTACGTTGGTGCTTTTATGAACGGACGTCTATGGGAGGACGTTAAAAGCCAATTCTACACTAGTGCAAAGATAACAAAACTGCTTAACGATCTCGAAAATTTGCAATTATCTTTTCATTTATTTGAAATTTGTTGAATGTTACTTGCATTACAGGTAGCTTAATTGTTCTAGTTGAACTTAAATTGTTATAAATTGTTGTTTTCTCCTCGTGGTATATAACAAGGTAGTGTAAGGTGTTTTCCTTAAATGAAATGAAATGGTTAGTGTTTTAATGATTTATTTAACGCATGAAATGGTGTTTGCTCGCATAGCTAAGGTTGTAGCTTTAACGTTGTTATGAATATTTGTTTTGGTTGAATTAAAATCATTTTATTATTATGTTGTTGTGTTTGTGATGTGTAATCTATGGTTGGATGTTGAACTGATGATAATATTCTTAGTTGATTATGCTATTTTTGTTATTATTTTTATATGACTATTATAGTTCAGTAATAAAGTCTTTCTAATGCCTTTTTGCATATTTCAACTTACAATAATGTTATTTGATAGTTGCATAAGTTTACATCAACTCACGATTAATTTGTATTTGTTTACAGAGTGCTTAAAAAAATAATTATAGACGAGTTTTAATGTTTTAATGCTACTTGATAGTTGAGAAATAGAAACTTTACATGCATTTGTTTACAATGGTTTAACAAATTTAATTACTGTAATTGTTTTTTCTCCAAAAACACAAAAATTACTCGTTGTCTTCATTTTTAAAGTTTTGAATTTATAGTGTTGCTTATTTAATTAAAGTGGTGTGGATTTTGTTACGTTTTGTAATGTGATAATTGTGATTTGTGAAAATATATTTTATCTTTTCCTAAATAGGTGAGAGGTGATAATTTTATATTAGAAAAATTATAATAAAGAGTAAAAGAATTGATTCTCTTTTCAATAGGAAGGCTTGTGACGAAGATGAAAAAAAATACATCTACATCATGAGAATCCCATAATAGACATCTCGTGCGTGATAGTAGAAATTGGGTGGTCCGATAACGGCCCGATAGTGAGTGGAATAGAAGAATAGAATGTCCATTTAGAACTTGCTAGGATAGACTCCAACTATGGCTCTGATACCATATTAGTAAGTGGGTTTTTAAGCCTAACTCAACCCCATAAAACCGGCTTGTAAGGTGAGGTTTGCACCTCACTTATATATTATAATTTGGCCTTATCTCTAGTCGATGTGGGACTTCCAACAAAAACTCTTAGAGTTACATATAATGAATTTAAAAATTCTTTAGAACATGATCTAGGCAATCGTCCTCAAATTTGGTAGTACCCACAAAATCAAATTGATGAGATACGAATAGTTTATCTAAAATGGGATCCATATCAAATGCATCTAAAAAATTATTCATGGTTTGGTAAAGATGATCATTCAAGAAGATTTAAATATGCTTGGTTTAGCTTATTTCCTCCATGTTAGAGTATTCAACATTAAAAAATGTTGTATATTTTACTTTGCTATCTTTTTAGTAAAAAATCAAACGAGTGTCTTGGTTCATATGTTTTAATTGTTACGAGTAATTAAATTTGAATTCTAAAGGGAAATGAGTTGTTTGTCATCAACATGTTTTAACTTTGTTGAGTGTTTTTTTATAGGTTTTAAAAGTTAGAGGAAAGTTAATAATGGAAAAAAAATTGTGCTTTTCTTAAACACATAGGGAAGAATCCTTGCTCACCACACAATATTGCACCGAGAGCTTGTCAAGACTTGTTAAATCAAAATTGTCATATCAGTAATGTTTTGGAAATGCAAAACTCAAATTAAATTGTGAAGAATCGATTGCGTCTCAAGACTTCAATTGAAACAATTCACTTTTTATCACTTCAAGCTTATGCTTTTAGAGATAATGATGAAACTACTGAATCGAAGAATCAAGGTAATTTTCTTGAGATGATAAAACTCATCATAGATTCATACAATGATGAAGTTGAAAAAGTTGTGTTGGAAAATGCTCCATATAATTCCAAATATACTTCATGTAAAATTCAAAAGGAGTTATTGAATATTCTTTCTAATAAAGTGAAAAACCATATTTGTGAGAAAGTTAGGGATTCCATGTTTTGTATAATTGTTGATGAAGTTCATGATGAATCCAAAAAGAGAAAATGGCTCTCTTTTTTAGATTCGTTGATAAAATTTGTTAACAAGAGCGTTTTTTTTATATTGTGCATGTTAAAGACATTATAGTATTAACTTTGAAGAATAAATTGTGTGTTGTATCTGCTCAACATAATCTTAATGTTTATATATTCGTGATCAAGGGTATAATGGTGCTAGCAATATGAGAGGATAATTAAATGGATTACAAGCATTATTCCTCAGTTATTTTGCTCATAGGTTACAACTTGCGTTGGTTGATGCATGAAGAGAAGTTATTACAATTCATGAATTATTTTCAAATTTAACTTTTATTTTCAATATTGTTTACTGTCATGATGAGTTATAGGCTACCAAGTTAGATAAAATTACATATTTGAAAGATATTGATGGGCTTGGAAATGGTAAAGGGGAAAATCAAATTGATACTTTAAAATAAGTTGGGGATACCTATTGGAGCTCCCATTTGTCTTCTATTTGTAGCTTGATAAATATGTATGATACACCTTGTTCAATTCTAGAAAAAGCTATTGTTGATAAATCTACTTATTCTCAACAAGGTGATGCTAATAATGCTTACAAAAGCTTGACCTCATTTGAGTTTATATTGATCATGTATTTCATGACAGAAACTATGGGCATAACAAATGTTCTTTGTCAAGCATTACAACAACAATATTAGGATATAGTTAATGTTACACATTTAGTTTGTTCTACAGAAGCACTTATTCAAAACTTAAGAGAAAATGGTTGGTATGAGTGATTTTGTAGAACAATCTAAATATGTAACATTGGGATACATGATGAGTATATATTTATACCATCTTTTAGCCTTTTTTTGGTTTTGTACTTTAAAAGAATATTTTAATTAAGATTTGTTGTAATTGAATTTATTGAACATGAGATACAAAAATATGTTAAAAGTAGCTTTTTAGTTGCATAAAATTTCTTTGGATATTTTGAAGTGTGTTAGTGTAGCTACAATTAAGTTAAGTTCATGGAGGTGTAAAAATAAATTGGTTAAAGTTTGAGGACACCTTAAAAAACAAAACCAAAAATATCAAATAATCAAAATCACAAGAAGTTAAGTCAAACATTACATGAAGAAAGTAAGAAACACATGAAAAAGTCGAGAAATTTGACTAAGTTAAGAAGAGAGAACGATCAATAAAAAATGAATCTTGTGATTTTCGAAAAAAAAAGATTTCAATAATTGATAAATATTTGTCATAAAAAATAATTTAAGAAAAATATATCTTTAAATATTTTTAAATAATTATTTTATTTAACTATATAAATAAATATCAAAAAAGAAACTAACCTAAGAAAGCTATAAAACTAGGTAGATTGAAAGTTTAGGATTTGAAAATCTTTCTAATTTTCTAACTTAAGATTTTTATAGTCTAACCTAAGAAAGAAACCTATTAACTCGAAAAATTATTTACAATAGGTCACATTAACTGCCAAGTAGAAGTTAAATGTAGTTCACATGCTTGTCACATTGAGGTGCTGCCAAATCCAGCTTCCTTTGCAAGCCACGTTGAGATGTAGGTGCTAGTTTCTTCCAATTGATTTGTAATTGAGCTTGTTATTAATTGTATGCACTTTCGCAACATTGAAATTTACAAGTTGGAAGAAACCAATAAAAGGACCTAAAATTCACAAGTTAGATCGTTGAAATGCACATTAAAAATTAAATTCTACATTGACTTGGACTAATCCAATAATTAAAACAAAATTGACTAAAGAACAAACTAAAATCTACTCTAGAATTAAAAATCACATCTGAATTTTATTATTTACAAGACTAGAAATTAACCAAAATAAAAACTAAAAAAATTATAATGAAAAAACTATTATCACAAATTTGTAAAAGAAAGAATTTAACTCTAAAAATCAAATTTATTTTAAAAGTAAGAAATTAAAATTAGATAATGCCAAAAACACCACAAAATAGAGACTTTAACACTATACGATATTAATTTCATGAAAAATGTGAATGGGAAGAACATTTTCATCAAGCAATATTTTTTGAACATTGTTTTTAAGTAATAAGCTAATACTATTAAATTTCTGATAACCAAAATCACTTTTCTATATATGAAGCTCTATCTTTGTAAAATTCAATTTTAATTAAAAAATTATAGCTAAATGTTATGATGCAGAAAAATAATTAGCACGCAAGAGTGAGTGAGAGTGTATGATAAATAGGTGGCTAGGGTTTGTTGAGAATGGTGCATGTGTGTGGGTGTGGATATTTAATGGGGTTGAGTGGGTTTGGTTGGGTACTTCTATTGGGTTTGTTCTACCTTGGGGTGATCAAAAGTTAGAAGAATTTAGGGAAAGTTGCTTTCTTATCGTAAAAAGGACACTTTCTCCCATGAATCTTCTACTTTTCAAACGTGCTTTTCTTTGACACTAAACTTGATTAGGGAAAAAGTACTTTACAAAACGGAGGGAATGTATTTTCCTTTTATTGAGAAAAAGGAAAATAAAAGTTTACTTTCTTTGAGAAATTCCTCTTCTCATATCTCTTCTACAGTTTTCTCATTATTTATTTTCTTTTTATTCAAATTATAATGACATAATGCTGATATTGGAATAAACAAAATATTATACTTCATAACATCTGCGTATTATCATCTTATAATTTATTGTTAATTAAAATATCTTAAATAAATACAAAATTCATTTTATCTATGAATTTTAAAATATTATATATATATATATATATAAAAGATAGAAAAATATCTTTTTCCTTTTTTTCTTTCTTTCTTAGCATATGAAAAAACTAAATAAAGTAAGAAAGTTGATAAGTGTTTCAAAATAATAAGACTAAATGTTTTAAAGTTAAATAATTCAATAAAATAAATAAAATTTCTTAAATACAAATCATTTCTCTAAAACTTTTTTTTTTAACTTCCTCTCGCTTTTCTATAAAAAATTCTAACTCATCGATCAACTGTTTGACGATCAGAAAGTTCCTAGTAGATTATGGCAGAATAATCTCCACTTTTATCCGATCAATTTTTAGAAGAACAAGTAAATTTCGATTCTTTTTTCTATTTCATTCTTAATTTGAAATCAAGTGAAGTGATTCTTCATCACATGTATCTTATTTATTCTTTCCCTAGATTTATGGTAATCTGAGATCCTAAGGACTCATTCCGTTTTCAATTCGGTGTTTTGTATACATTTTTAGAGTTCCTTGAACTCTAAGCAAAGGTTCAATGTTTATAGAACTCTGTTGTTCGGTGTAAGGTAAGAGAAACTAAATGTGTAACTTTAATTTAGGTTGTGTGAGATTGGTAATTGGTAGTATATGAAATTGATGTAGTTCATGATTTTGATATTTTGTGAATACTAGTTTAATCAAAAAGGGTATAATTGATTATTTGAGAAGTGGTTTCTATTGGAAATGTGTTTTGGATGTTGTTGTTATCATGAATGGCATGTTATAATATTATTTTAATCATTAGTGCAGAAATGACCTTTAACGTCACCCCTTAGACGTTGGATCACACAATATTCAACGTAAAAAATTGACCGGTGACATTCGATAAATAAATTGGTCTCGACGACGTCGATTTATGGGATCCAACGTATTTTTTTCTTAGTTGAGTTAGACTTATATAAGTAAAAATGAAAACAAAGAAGACTAGTAAATATATATATATATATATATATATATATATATATATATATATAAATATATATATATATATATAGTTAAAAAATTTAAGATTTTAAAGAAACAATTGTTTAAAAAAAGTAAAAAAAAATATTTAACTTTTATTTATGATTTCTAAAATTTAACTTAAGAACACAATCAACTTTAAAACTTGTACTTTAATATTCATAGAATAAGATAAAGTTTTCTGAGTATTTCTACTTTTAAGATTCGATTAATTAATTAATAAATAAAATTTATTAAAGTTCAAAATAAAACATATTATAAATCAAGTACAAATATAATAATTTTATTGGTTTTAAAAATACTTTTAATTTCTTAATAAATATCTAAAGACACTACTTAACGCTCTTTTTTATTTAACTTTTTTCCTGTGTGAGCTTTTTACTTTGTACTTTCTCTTTTTCTTTGTTCGAAAACTTTTTTTTTTCATATTTTTGTAATATTAATTTGTTATAAATTATAAATTAATGCATACATGTATACATAGTAATTAGATAGAAATAATTTGTAAAGCATATGTTGGTTCAATGAACATTAAGTATATTTTTTACAAGATTACTTATATTTATAGTCAGCAGTAAATTTACTTTCCAACTTATTTTTATAACTTGTAATAAACAACATTTAAATAATTTTTTCATTTAATAATCAAATATTTTATTGATTATATTTTCAATTTTTCTTACGGTACTAATATTTTGCGTGGGATGAGTCTAAAATTTCCGTATAAATATATAAATGTAAAACACTAAATAAATATTACGTAAAACATGCTGACATGTTTTTATTTCATTTTATTGGTTATAATAAAAATTATAATGAAATAAACAAAAATAATAAAATTTAACAATATGGATATGAAATTTTTCATTGTTTTTTATATTTAAATTTTGGAATTATTACATTTTTAATATATATTTAACTTTTTTGTTATATGTACATGAACATAATTATTATGAATCAAAGTTGGATTATTATGTATAAATTTATTGAAGTTAGTATTCAACTTTTTGGAAACAATTGATCTCAAATAATATATGCAAACATGGATATTTGATGGATATGTATCGGTGAATGTAATATTTTATGAAGATTTACTTAATTAATTAATTAATAGAGTTAGGACACAATTGTATTTTGTATCAAAACTTTCTCTAATATGCCCATTTATATTTTTCTTATTATAAAAGAATTACATTTTTTATGTAATCAATATAGTAAATATATTTTTTAATATTACTTGAAAATGCATCGTATTAAATAACTACAAGAACTAGGTAAATTAAACAACAAAAGAAGTATGAATTTTATATTTTTCATGCCACTATTAAATATCTCTTTGGCTCCTCGAGATTGTCTTGTGTTTTTTAAAATTTCATTTTTCTCCTTTCGGCAATTTCAAACAATTAACTAAACTGGATCGTATTTGATATGCACATGAAAGATAGAATAAAGTACTTGAAAAATAAGGATCAGTTTGGCTTCTTCGTCATTTTTAATCATTGGGAGACATATTCTAAGCACTAAACTATAGGAAATAAGAAAGGCAGAGAGAATATGTTGGTTACATATCCAAGTTGATAACATATTTTTAGCATTGAACTTTGTGCACCGAACATACGATTTTTAAAATATTTTTTAATTGAATAAAAAATATGTCTAGTTTACTCTATGGCTTTGAATTCCTCTATTTACTATTATTTTTACCGATAGTAAAATCATTAAAACATATTATATGTTGTGAAAAAAGAAAACAGTTTACACACATATAAATTATGTTTATGACTCATAATATACAGAAGGATTGCATACACATATATAATTCAATGGATTTTCCGTTTAACCTTTTTGTTTTAAGATACATAAAATACCTTTGGGTGTATATTTCAAAGGCTATATGCATATGATTAGGGTTGGGTATTCGTGATTTTTGGTTCAGTTTTTTTACAAAGAAAAGTCACTTGAATGTCAGAACTAATATTTAGAGTTGGTTTTATTATAAATAATATTTAGTTACTTAACTTGATTTATTTTTTATAAATTTTATAATTATAAAATTATTAAATATTTTATAGCAAAACTTTCTCACATTCTCTGCAACCATTTTTCTCTCTCGGACAACCATCATACCACACTGTTATCGCTGCTGTTGATGAGCGTAACCGCTGTCGTGGGAGAACGCCATCGCTGTTGTTGTTGTTGGAGAACCATGCGGAGCAATGTTGCCAACATTGTGATCGCGTGTTGTGCTGTTGAAAATGAAGAAAATATGGATGCTAAAAAACTAATTGAGGATTTTTCCCAATTTTAGGGTTTCTAAAACAATTGGAAAACCTAAGTTTAGTCTTTTATTTTGGTTTTAGAATGAATTGGATTGTTGTTTTGGTTTAAGAATGAAGAGAGTTTGATAAAAAAATTAGAAATCTAAGGAAACAGAAGAAGGGAAAAGAGGAAGAAGATGAATTAAATCAAAATATTTACCGACGAACTTACCGACGAATTTTTTCCTGTGTCAATTATCAATGAATTTTTATGAATTTTTGTGACAATTATCGATAGATTTTTGTGATCGTCGATAATACTTGTTTCTTGTAATATATATATATATATATATATATATATATATATATATATATATATATATATATATATATATATATATATATATATATATACTAAATTCAATTTCAGGTTTCGAATTTAAAATATTGTGTGTAAAAAATAATTTAAAATGGAGACACACTAAAAAGGATTAATCAAATTTCTTTAACTTCATAATGATATACAAATTTTTCAAACATAAACCAAACGAGTGAAAAAACAACAACTAGATCCTTAAATTACTATGGATAAGGTCTGTTTATATTTTTAGAAATTTATTTAAAAATTAATTTTGGCTATCATTTTGAACACTATACTTCTATCATCACTTATGGATCATAAAAATGTTTCAAATTAAAGAAAAATCCCAAATATAAATCTTAATTGAAAAATCGTACAAATAACTCAAATAATATTAGTTGAAACACTCACTTTAATAGATTAAAAAATTATATCAAAGTTTGGTAACTGAACTAATTTCAATTTTATATCGACGTTAAAATCATATTTAATCTTTAAATGTAAGAGTTTCCAGCGACGTCTTTTTCCCCCTAATATCATCTCATTATAAATGTTAGAAATTGTAGCTAAAATTATGATTTTATAGTATAAAATTTAAAATTCATTAACGTTTTGAAGTGAGAAATGCAATAAGAAGCATATCTGAGTGTGATTCCTTTAATAAAGAAAGAAGCATCCTAAAATGGAGACACTGTTGGAGTTAGTTGAGGTGACCTTCGTTTGCATAGAGTCGTAAGATTCCCTTTATCAACGAAGAAATGTTTTGTGGTGCCCATTAATTGTACCGTTGTAAGAAATAATTGTACCAAAAGTAATAGAGACCATTTTAAAATTATAACCAATTAAGATCCTTTGAGAAGAGAACCAAACCAGCTACTCTTATATCCTAAATCTATCTATATAATCATGGAATTTAGGTTTTCCAAATTTATATAAAGTATCAAAAGTCACTAGAAATTTGATGTTACCGTTCTTAATTTTGACTTTAGTAATTTTGAACGTCGACATAAAAAGTATATATACATGCGAAATAAAGTTTTAATTTGATTGATCCATTGTTAATAGTTTTTATAGGAAAATTATTTAATAAAGATATGAGATACAATTTCAAGTCGATATATACATTATCAAAAATATTTTTCATAGCTCATTTAAGCAAAACTATCCATTATTAGTTAGTTGCAAATTGATAATATTTAATTAAGAGATCAAAGAAATTGAAAGATTTACACTAAATATTTTTGTATTGGTTTGTATGAAAAACAAACTTCACTCGCTTTTTCTATCAATACTATCAAGTTTCATTAGCATAATAATATTGTAACATACAAATTAAATGTTCTTTTGACACTAAACACTTTTAATTAAATACGGAGTATTATTTGAAGTTTCATTAGCATAATAATATTGTAACATACAAATTAAATGTTCTTTTGACACTAAACACTTTTAATTAAATACAGAGTATTATTTGAACTACAATCACTTTTACCTAAACACCAAATATTTTACAAATCAAATAGGATAATTTTCTCTAACAACAGCAGAATTAGGCTTTAACGTCATCCCGTACACGTCGGAACACAAAATAACCAATGTAAATTATTGATCGGTGGCATTTTCGTAAATAAATGGGCATATAAACGTCTGTTAGGCGGAGCCCCGACGTCTATAATATTGTAGACGTAGGGGCCCCCTTTAACAGACGTGTATATGCTTGACAGATAGGTGAAAAGTCGTTTTTTCCAGCCTTAGAGACGTCCGATCTCGCCACCCCGACGTCTATATTCGATTATAGACGTCGGTGCCCCTCCCAACTGACGTGTATATGTCTGACAAGTGGATGAAAAGTCATTTTTTTCAGCCTTAGAGACATCTGATCACGCTATCCGACGTCTAAATGGCCTGATGAAAAGTTGTTTTGGACGTCATATTAGTGAGGACCCTAACGTCTAGGCCAGAATAGACGTCGGTTCACCTGGGGAGCCGACGTCTAATTTATTGTTAAATCATACATCAAACTCGCTGTTACGAGCACCACTTCATCGTCTTCCTTCTCGTCTTTTCTCTCCGCGACATTGCTTTTCCAGGTGCGTTTTTGTCTCTTTTGAACCGTTTAAACGTACTTTTATTCCGATTATATTAGTCTTTGCTTGATTATCTTTCATTTGAACCGATTAAAATGAGTTTTTGTTGTTTTTGGTGCAGTTTTTCTCGTGTCTTTGGGTAACGTTGTACCACATTCTCTCTTTGCTAGTTTCCTCGTAAGAAAAGCTTGCGTCTTTTGGATGTCTTATAGCATTTCAACCCAAAATCAAACTTCGGTCCTTGCCTAGTTCTATTGTCACCGTTCGTTTTCATTGGTGGTTTTAATTGAACTAGGCAAGGACCCAGATTCGGTTTTCAGTTGAAATGTCATAAGAGATCCAAAAGACGCAACCTTTTCTTTGACGAAACTAGCAAAAAAAGAAGGTGCTACTATGCTACCTAAAGACACGAACTGCAGTAGACGTCGGTTAATGCAATGTCCGATGTTTAAAGGGCTCCATAGACGTCGGACAATATTGTCCGACGTCTATGGAGCCCTTCAGACATCGGACATTGCATTAACCGATGTCTATGGAACCCCTTAGACGTCGGGAGTCATGCAGTAACCGACGTCTATAAAAACGTCGGAACTGTTGGAGTCCGACGTTTGATTAACGTTACTCACAAAAACGTTGGTTCTGGAATTGACGTTAAAAGACCAAAATAACAGATGTTAAATGTCCTTTCTACACTAGTGCAAGTCTATTAATTATGTTTCACTATATATTAACACTTTATTCATTAAAAACAATAATGGTAATCCAACTATGGTGTTACAGTGGTTCTTTGCACATTCTACAATGTTTAATCCAAATGTCTTCTTGAATTTCTCATCACACAATATTTTAATCTGTATGATTTAGATTACTAGCGAAGGTAGGACATCTATTTTTCTTACATATTCCTATACAATATTACAATAATGATAAAATCCTAAACACTCAAAAAAATATAATGCATATTCATTGTATCTAATTATATCTCATTTAATCATATTTATTCATTTTGTATGCATTTTATTAAACTATTTCATATATATACATACATATATATAAGTATATACAACACACGTCCCAAAAGGACAAGTCGTTGTAGTGATATTATCTCTCTTCAACAACCTATCTTCATTAAAGAATGGGAAGACTTATCACTAAACTTGCAAAACCATTATTTGAGATACAACTCTTATTGCTTCATCGAACTAAGATAGCTTGAAACTAACGCCGCTTGAGCAAAGGAACGTTGCCTGAGCACAGTGACGGAACATGTTTCACAAATCACCAAGTTTCATATTACTCCCTTAAACTTTAACTCTTTATTGTTTGAACATCTGTCTCACTTTGAGCTTAAGTAATAACTTTAAGCAATAAATGTTTTCATTTAAGCAATAGTACTTAAGTGCTTAATTCATGTAATAATTACAATCACTTGAGTGTCACTGATCAATAGGTTATGAATAGGGATGACAATTTTAGCTGCGGGTAAAATCCGCAGCGGATAGTTACTATCCACGGGTATTTACTACTTGCGGGTCGGGTAGCGGGTATTTTAATATCCGCTTCTAAACGGGTCGGGTACGGGTAGTATACTACCCGCTCCGCGAGTATCCGTTACCCGCAAAAAATTAAAATAATAATAATTTATATATCTTTTAATTAAATTTAATTAAAAATAAAATAAAATAATATTTATTAGGTTAAATTTAATTAAAATTAAAATTTAATTTAATTTATATTATATTATATATTTTTCTTTTGTAATTTTATTTAAATTTTATTCTAAAAATGTATTAAATATATATTTTTTTTTTATTTTTGCAGGTATCCATGGGTACCCGCAGGTTTTAAAACATCATCGGATATTTTTTATACGGGTATCCACGCGGGTAGCGGGTCGGATAACGAGTACAATTTTATCTGGCGGGTCGAGTTGCAGGTAGACACTACCTGTGCCCGACCCGCCCCGTTGCCATCTCTAGTTATGAATAACTGAAAGTTGTGAAAAAATAAAAACCATAATAATTCAATAATTGATAACACACATCTACCAATTTCAATTTTTCCAACTACTCAAACAATAACTTCGATACTCAAGTGAAATTTGTAGAAAAATCATTAACATAATAGTTCAATAGTTGATACATAACCGCCATCTACCAATTCTAAAATGCACAACATGATTTAAACACTCAAAATAAGGTGTTTTACATCAATCTCATATGCACTAGAGCATTTTAATAACTACTAAAAAAAAACATAATTGAAGTCAAACTATAATGTGAATGTAATAACTCGCATATCTGAATCAAAATAATTTTCCAAATGTAGATAATAAGCTCTCCTATTTGGATAATAACATGTGTTGTCCTCAATTATAGCATGTTATCGTTATGAAATTTGTAAGGAAAATAATTTGTATAGGAATGAAAAAAGGTGTGAGGAATGTACCATTTAAGCTAAAGATAAAAAACCTAAGTGGGCCAACACATTATAAATGGGCAAAATTGAAAGTAATTCTTGAACAAAGTCTATGTTGATAAGGTAAACTATTTATATGTCAAAAGTAGGATGAAATTAGAAGATATCCATTGTATTTTTCTTTAAGGAAATAATTGTCTTTGACATGCTAAAATTTTTCTATGATTATATATATATATATATATATATATATCCCCTTATTTGAAGATAGGTTATCTTACAAGGAAAATAATTTCAATAGCAACAAACTTCCAAACTGAGTTGATATATATATATATATATATATATATATATATATATATATATATATATATATATATATATATATATATATATATATATAATCGATTATTAAGAAAATAAAAACTTATTCAAAATTCAAAATAAGATTATGATGTACTTATCTTTATTTATTCATTGTTATAGTATACACTTACTTAAGTGTGTATTTTCATCTAGGAAGTTTGGTGTAGACTTAATTGGAACACATACTTATGGAATATTAGAGGTCATATAACTATCAAATATCAGGAAATATTAGAGGTTATATATAATTATGGAATATGAGGTGTCATATAATAAATTTTATATTTACTGCAAAAACAATTCACCTCGTTGCTGGGGAATATTTTTGCTTTGTTGGAGCAATCTAATCGTTAGTCTATGAGAAGTATTGTTCCACAATACGAAGTTCATAATATGGAGTTGATGAGAAAGTTATTCCAAACTTGATCCACCGACTTTTCCTTAGGCATTTAAATGAATGTGGATTTAAGGGTGTATATTGTACCTCCAGGAGTGATGTGATTTTTTCATAAAAAAATAATAATAAAAAATAATCTTAAAATGAATATTTAAAAAATGTAGTTAAAATAAAAGATAAAATTTTTAGGTCAAATTAAAAAATAAATTATTTTATATATGTTTATATTTTTTTCAAAAATCTTTGTATTCTTTATTTATTTAAAATAATATCGAAGGTATATGTTAAAGCTATTTCGATGCTTAAGTCAATAAATAGTCGGTTGGGAATTCCGTGCAATGTAACATCCCGATTATATAATAACCAATATTATATAATAAAGACGTTAACATCTAAATATAGAGAACAGTCGGAGTATGACGTGTAATTAAATGTAAAATTACAGTCATCCAGAAATAAAAGAAACTGAAAATTTAAACTTGAACAGTTGAAAGGATTAAACACTACAAGTGTTCAATCAGGAAATTCCTAAGAAGACTACTCCGCAACATTAGTAACCTCCAGCTCTTGCTCCAAGGGAAACTCCACGACAACATCTGCTCCCATTCAAGTGGATGATCATCGCCAAAGAAACGTACTCAAACAGCACACGACACAAAACAATGCAAGGGTGAGCTAGATATAAAAAGCATATTATACATATAGCACAGTTAACTCATGTTATCATACTTAGATTCGTATAAAAGAACAATTAAGGCATACTCATTAAACCACAATTCACCCACTCATACGACATGCAAAAGTCATCCAAACATGGTAAACTGACATCACAAGACTTGTTACTTTATACCCTGACTCGTTACTTTATAGACCGACTCGTCCGGACTAGAATGATTACCGAGCTATGGCGGGTTATGCACTCGTGGTGGCCTCTACTGCTTTGCAAAGCCATTGCCAATGGGTTCCACCCTACCACCCTCACGAGGTTAGTCCGTTCCGCGCCCTGGAGCATACTGGAAGCCTCCAAGACTAGGACCTCCTGCTACTCCTCACCACATGGATCAATCCTCTCTATTTGAGAATAAAAGGCCATTGGAGCGTCAGGAAAACCCCCAAGACTGAGCTACCATGCAATCATTCTATACACCCCCAAATCACCACCATGTATCCTCTCCTTGAGGATCATGGAATTACGTCCATAAATAATATTGTTACTTTGAACCTTAACCCCAATTATGAATAACCAGATACCACCCTATTATCACAGCAAATCCAACATACCTCATACATTCATATACTTTTCAAATAAATCACATCACAATATATATATATATATATATATATATATATATATATATATATATATATATATTCCAAACATTGTACACAATCAATTCATTTCAAGAGAAAATAAACTTAAAACCCAACACTGCAAAATCCTATTTGGACGAACGTTATTCGCGAACGGTAATGGACGAACGTTATTTGCCGACCGCTATGTTGCCGAACACTATACTATTTGGACGGACGCTATGAGATTAAATGCTACTGGGTCGAACGTCAAAACACCGAACTTCATATTATATTGAACACTATTGGCCGGACACTATAACCGAACCCCTCACTAAAATTGGACAATGTCTGGACGAACGTCCAAAGATCAAGACCGAACGCTTTTTATGATATGTACTACCTGAGGACAAACACTATGAGGTCGAACGTTATCAAACTGAACAGGTCGAATACTGTTTGGATGAACACTATCAGATCAAATACTGTAGGGACGAATACTAAGAAACCGAACCCTATTACCTCTACTACTATTAAGTCGAACACTGTTCGGAGGAATACTAAAGACTGAACGTTATCAGATAGAATACTATGAATTCAAAAACTGTTTGGACGAACGTATATACACCAAATACTGTGAGACCGAATACTATGAAACCAACACTGTTTAGACGAACGCAAATATACCAAATATTAGGAGACCAAATACTATGAGGTCAACACTGTTTAGACGAACGCATGTATGCCAAATATTATGAGACCGAATATTATGAGCTCAAACACTATTGAACGAACGCTAGAGATCAAATACCACAAAACTGAATACTATAAGGATACACTGTTTGGTCGAACGCATATAGACCAAAATATTATTTGGACGAACGCGTATAGGCCGAACACTATTTGATCACTAAGAGGACGAATACTGTTTGGACGCTCGCTTAATAGGACGAACACTATCAGATCACAAAGAACACTGTTTGGACGAACGCTCAATAAGACGAACACTATCAGATTACTTGAAAATTATTGGGACGAACGCTATACAAATCAAACACGAAGAGACCGAACGTATATAGACAAATACTACAAAGCCGAACATGTAAATACTGTTTGGACGAACGCACAGACGGTCAATACTATGAGACCGAACGCACATAGACAAATACAACGAAACCCAATATGTAACCACTGTTTGGACGAACGCACACATAGTCAATATTATGAGACCGAACGCACATAGACAAATACAACGAAACCCAATATGTAACCACTGTTTGGACGAACGCACACAGAGTCAATATTATGAGACCGAACGCACATAGACAAATACAACGAAACCCAATATGTAACCACTGTTTGGACGAACGCACACAAAGTCAATATTATGAGACCGAACGCACATAGACCCAATGGAATGAGACCGAACACTCAAGATTGAAACCTATCGATTTAAAACCGAACGCTAAAATCATAAACTTAAGTATATCAGATCCATATCGGACGCTCAAGATTGACACTTTAGGATACCAAATTAAGACCGAAAGCTACGAATACTAAGACCGACCGTTAAAGATCCAACCTAATAACACCAAGTAAAGACCGAACGCTTACCAGTACTAATACATCAAAACCGAACGTCTAATACGAAGATTTGGGGAATACTGTTTGGACGAGCGTCTACAATATTACTCACTTTGCCTGAGGACGAACGCGAACGCTCGTTACCTTAGAACACAAAACCGAACGCTCAACATATTTTGGCCGACCACTAATTGGTCGAGCCATTTGGACGAACGCGCGTTCTACAGAATTCTGCAAAAACGCACCAGATTTTCCAGAAATCCAAAAACCCCATTTTTCATCCCCTTCTTCCCAGATTTGCATCAAACACAGTATATTTCAACAATCAAACAAAAAGATCTAACTCCCCTTACCTCTTGAAGACTTCCTTGAATCTTGAATCTAGAAATGCAGTGTCTGGACCTCCTTCCAACTCCAAAAGCTCTCCACTTCAACTCTCCCAAAATTTTGCAGCAACCTTACACTCCTCCAGATGCAGCACCGAACACCCCTTTTGAGTCAATCTTCCCCAAGACTTGCAATCATGCCTCCTTGCACTTCGGCAGCTCCCACTTCACCTTCTCACAGATATGGCAACAACTCCTTCAATCTGAGAACCCCCTAAATCCCTTTGAATCCATGGCTTTTACCTTTAAGAAGGAAGAAATGGTGCTCCCCACAGCCACTCCTCAGTGCTATGCCCACCAACTAAGGAGATGATGGTGTTCCTTGGTGGTTGGAGCACTCCAAAGTGGAGTGACTCACCCTCCACCAACAGCTGCACCACTGCTGAACAGAAAGCCCCCACCACTACCAAAAGGAAGAGAACGTGCGGTCCTCACACCCTCCACCAGCAGCAGAAAGTGAACCCCCTCCCCCACCACTTATATTTAAAAAGGACGCTCGGTCCTTACACGCAACAGTCTTAAATACACAATAAAAGTCACGTATCTCTTACCTTTGACCTCTATTTATAGTTTTTGAAGTAAGCCTAAAATTAACATAACTTTAATCACGATCCAATCTCAATCCATTACACTAATTTATATTTACATTTAAATACGTAAAAATGTTATTAAGATTGACACTCTGATTTTTGCTCATACCAGACCATATGAATCCCAAGTTTATTTTAGCCTTGTATTGAGTATTTATTGAGTTGGACTGTCAATTCCTTTTTTGCCATATAGAACCTTTAGGTCATACACTATGTGTTAAACCTGTGATTTTAATAAAAAAATTCCATTAAAATAATTAACATATAACATATATTATTGTTTGAGAAAATAACATATTTCAATACCATATCAAAATTTTCAAAGTCAGAATAAAAAAGGAAAATTATCTATTGTGATATATGATGTGACATCTCATCTGTAAATTATTATATATATCAATTTTATTATTAAAAATTACGTAAACCAATCATAAAAAAATTACTTAAAATAATTAACCAGTATTACATATACCAATAAATATATATATTCTTTAATACTTAATCACTTAAAATATTACTCTTTAAGTTTACAAGAGTGTAATTTACTCCTTTTTTTTTGTCATGAGTATTTTTCCTTATGCTTCACAAAAATTGAGAGTTACTTGGGAAACCCCTAATTATTGTGTGTAAAGTAACCGAAATAAATGCAAGTTGGTAAGACAGAAAGAAGAGTGATGGGAAAAGTGAGATATTGAGAAAAGGAATGGACGAGCTGAAGTCAAATATCTCTCCTAGAGGACGGTGTTAATGTGCATGAATTGAAGAGTCAATCATGATTATCACACTCAAGTGGGTTCTGCTGTGTGGTCCAATTTTTCAATAAATATATATATATATATATATATATATATATAAGATTAAGGGAAGCATGCTCACCCACCATTCAAAGTGAAAACACCAACATTTTGTTTGCTTTCTATGTTGCTGCGTGTGCAATCAGCGTGCCACTGCCAATCCTTATGAACATGTCACAACCACAAAAAACACACCCTCCAACCTACTTCTCACTCAAACCCACATCCACTTTTTCTTTTTTCTTTTCACTTCATTCATCACAAATTAATGTAAGAAAAACACACTCACACTCTAACACATTTTAATATAAGCATATCATTTTTATTCAAATATACATATTTAATTTTTATTAATTGTCTTACGTATTAATGGAGAAAAAATTACATAATGTTTGAAATATAAAGTAGAGTTATATAAACTATAATAGAGAATGCGGTTTTCAAATAAATGGGAGTGTATGTCATGTTTTCTTCATTTCAAAATATCTGATATTTTAGGATAACTTGTGTAAGGGGATATTAAAGATTTTATTTTAAATCTTTCCCACATAAATTAGTTTTGTCAATTACTAGGTCACCGTGGTTAGTCATTGGAAAGTCGCAATAATGTATCTATAAAATTATCGTATGTTTTAGAAAAATTATTTTATTAAGTAATTTTAATTTTAATTTCAATTACTGGACCATTTCCGTGTGCCCTGGTTCTCAGTCTGCGCTTAATCAAACTAGCCCAATTTATGGACAACGTGTGCATAATTTTTTTTAAAGAATACAATCTTTATTTAATTTTGATATAATACTAAAGTAAACATTTCTTTATGTTATCACATAATTAAAAAATATTTTAGCAACATGCTGAATCCTTACAGTTTAATACGGACAAAAATATATTAGAAAAACATATACTGATAGTTAAAAAAAAAAATACAAGTAACATTATTTCAGATATACCATCTTTGGTTTGTTTTGTGTTATGATAATTATTCTGCATTTACCATTCACTCTGCATCTAAATTGCAATAATGAAAAAAAAATAAAGTTAATTATGAATCAGTTGGAGTTGAGAAAATGATTGGTGGGAAGAGTCATTGTGGTTTGGTTCATTTATTGCGATTAGATTTGCGTTTAAATAAATTCAAAACCACAAATATTCTCCAAATTAGATTTTGGTGTTACATGAGAATATGGAGAATATTGGATATTTTAAAATTGTACATGAGAATATGGAGAATATATATAGTGGTTCTAAAATTTAAAAATAAATAAATATAATCATTTTAATTTAATTATATTAAATATTTTTTATTATATTTATTTATTTTTAAAATTTGATATTAAAATATATCATTTTTAAAAAAAAATTAATTTCCTATCAAAACTCATAAATTAAAAACATATTTAGTTATTTATTGTATTTGAAGAATTAATTTTTATGGCACAACTTTAGATTCTATTTCAATGGTTCATTTTGTTTTATATCTTCCAATTTTCATTTTAATCCTTGATGTACTCTTTTCTCAAAATTTGCAAACATAATACAGTTTTAACTTATCATAAAATTTTAAGATTTTAGTTATGTATAATTGTTTGTTATTTCTATTATTATTTGATATTTACTCACTTTTTATATGTGACATTCTATTGTTAAATTCATGCAATTATAATTTTTTTCTTTAAAATTTATTAAACATGCCTTTTTTACATTTAATCTGGATACTATTATCTTTTTTTTGTTATGATTTTTTATAATTTATACAAAATTATTTACTTCATATTTAAGATATAAATGCACATGAGTGCGGATAAAAAAATGTGGAAGTTACTAGATGAAAACGAGAATAAAATACAAATTTTATATTTAAAATAAATAAAGATAAATATAAATTTTTAGTTTTAAAATAAACAAATATCTTTGTCTTTCCAAATATCATGTAATAAGAAAGGTTTCACGTAGTGTTCAATACTTAATTTTTATAACAAAATACCTAATATGGATAAAAAAATTAAAAATCAAATTATATGTGTCTATGTATAAAATAATTTAAGTATTTAAAATTGGAAATTTTCAAATTTTACCAAATTAATAATTTTTTTCCAATTAAATTTGTTAAATTGATGTTTGTCGTGATTTTCTTTTGTTAATTAATTTTTGAGATGATTTTTCTTATAATCAACAAAACGTTATTTGTTGTCAATAGTTTGCTATTTGTTTTTTAATGCTAATTAGAAGACTTTAGGATTTTCTTTTTCTAATATCAACTTGAAAATTTTTCCAATAGACATTTATAAAAAAAGTTGGCAAAAATCTTTTAATCATTAACTTCGTAAAAATAAGCTTGATTAATGTCAATATAAATAATTGTGTTGGAGTGAAATAAAAAACAGTATTCATTAATGTTTTATGAAACACGTCTTGTAAACATTAGTTTTAAAAAGATTCTGACAAACTTTTATCGAAAAATAATATAAACTAAAATCCAGTCAAAAAATAAATAATTTATTTATATTTAGTAGTAATTGAAATACTTTATTCAAATGAAAAAAAATAGCAAATTTAAATATTGTTATATCTAATGAAAGCATTTAAGAAATAAAACAAATGAAATGAATTCAAATTCTATTTGAATGTTTTAAAAATCATAAAAAACCAAATTAAATAGTTATACTGTAAATATAGTTTTTGTAAGAGTTATAAAATGTCCTTCTAAACTCTTTTTTTTCCTTTAGAGCTTTCTCACATCTTTTTAAAGATTTTAATCTATAATTTGTTTATCTAAAAATTGGAGATCAGTAGACTGATACTTGAGATAAACACTCCACTTTTATCCAATCGGTTTTTTCAAGAGAGTAAATTAGTTTTATGCTCTTTTTTTGGTCTGTTAATTATATGCATATGGAGCATCTAAAATCGCATGCGATGTTAAAGTCTTCTTTAAGATTATCTGCTAATCAGTGGTACTAATTGTTAAAATATGTCAAATGTTCTATTAGTGAATATTAGGCAATCAAATATTGTATTAGCTATAATCTAGGTATTATTATAATTTGTACAAATTTATGCAGATGTCATTCCTTTAATAAATGAGGAATTATATAATCCTTGTATATATATATATATATATGATACACTATTATCTGAAATAATACATCAAAATTATTCTTTAAACCTTCTTATATAGTAGCAAAGCCAAACACCAACATCCTTTAAAACATAGGAATTGTTGCTTCTTTATTTCATTGAATATTTCTGATAACTCCTTCCGATAACAATCAATCGGAGAAATATGATTATGAAACTTTCGTTGCTTCCAAGAGCCATATTTCTACTGTTGTTGGATTTGTGACCAAATCAGATATATCTAACTCTGCTCTTAATCTTTCTATTGTTACTATGGGTAGTGATTGGATAATTGATTCAGGTGCTACTTATCATATGACTTGTGTGATCCTCATAAGTTTACTCAATTTTCTCCTAATTGTTCAAAAATTGTTATTATTAATTGTTAATGGGATCTCATCTCCTATTAAAGGTGTAGGTACTTTATCCCTCTCACCCTCTTTATAGATTCATGATGTTTTATGTGTTCCTACATTAAATTGTAATCTTATCTCCGTCAACAAGTTAACCAAATCCCATTCTTGTGTTGTCTCGTTTTACCCAATCCATCGTTTTTTTTTTCAGAACATCCATTCCAAAGAGAAGTTTGCCAGTGGTAGAGAGTGAAGAACTATATTATCTTGAAAATTTCTCAACAAACATAAAAGAGCATTGACTTGCCTTGCAAATGAACACATACAAGATAAAAACAAAAAGGAAATTTGGTTATGACATAGATGGTTGGGACATCCCTTTTTTGGTTATCTAAAAAAATTATTTTCATTATTATTTCATAAATGTAATATTTCTGTTTTTCTTTGTGAAACTTGCGTTATGAAAAAAGTTCATCATGTTGTGTTTCCTTTAAGAAATAAAAAAATTGACTTTTCTTTTTCATTAATTCATACAAATGTTTAGGGTCCTGCCCTACAATCTACACATAATAGAAAAAAAATTATTTATCAGTTTTGTTGATGATTATACTAGGGTAACTTGGGTGTATTTGTTTAAACATAAAAGTGATGTGGTTTGTTCCTTCCATCATATGATCGGTACACAATTTAACACAACTATTAAGACCATTCGATCAAATATTGGAGGAGAATATTTTAATATTGAATTAAAAGAGTTCATGAACTCTAAAGGCATCTTGAATCAAACTATATGCCCTTATTCACCACACAAAAAAAGGAGTGACTTAAAGGAAAAATAGACATATATTAGAGGTGACAAGATCAATTTTGATATATGGTAATGTCTAATCTCATTTATAGAGTGAGGTTATGAGCTCTGCAGTTTATTTAATTAATCAAGCCCCTTCTATTGTGCTTAACTTTGAAGGCCTTTAAATGTGTTGTCTAATCATTGTATCTTCCTTCCATAGTTTTACCACCTCATGTTTTTGGATGTGTTATATATGTTCAGTTACACCTACATCAACGTACAAAGCTTGAAAAATGATCTGTCAAATGTGTGTTTTTGTTGGGTATGGACAACTCAAAAAGGTCATCATTCTTACCATCCACCATAAAAAACGTTTTATATCTTTATGGATGTGACACTTAATGAGCATATAATTTTTTATCTTGATTCTACACTTCAAGGAGGTAATGAAAATGAAGTGCATAATCATGACGTTAGTATGTTTGATATCTCATATAAAATTATATTGTGAAGATAAATTATCGTGTGAGGGTCATTCTACAGGAAGTGAGCCAATCCTAAATATGGACCCTTCTTTTTTTGATAATATAGTGTTTTCTGATCATAACCAATAAACTCAATCTTCTCCACAAGTTCGGCTTGACTCTTCAGAGATAACTTATGATCTTATCTTTGATAATACTAGTGTTGATGAAACTAATCATAAAATTGCTTCTCTTGATCCTACCCTTGATAATACTAATTTAGATGAAACTGAGTCTATCACTGTTCAATATAATCTTCCACCTTGTTCTAATCGTGGTCAACCTCCAACTAAATATGAACCACACCTTCAAGCCAAAGTTAAATATCCCACTAGTAAATATGTGTCATCTCACAAGTTATCCGAGTCATATGCATCATTTTTATCTCAATTATCTTTAATTTTTATTCCTAGTAATATAAGAGAAGCTTTAGCAGATCCTCGATGGACCAAAGCAATGGTTGATGAGATGACAACTTTAGGAAAAAAAACACTTAGGATCTTGTGTCCTTACCAAGAGGGAAGAAAACTGTGAGATGCAAATGAGTAGTTACAATTAAGCATAAAGTTGATAAAACTATTGAGAGGTATAAAACACGAGTTGTGGCTAAAGGTTACACTCAATCTTATGGTGTAGATTACCAAGAGACGTTCGCACCGGTAGCCAGACTCAACACTATGAAATTACTTCTATTGCTAGCAGTAAACCAAGATTGACCTTCTACAATTTGATGTGAAAAGTGCTTTCTTACATGGAGAAATTTTCAAAAAAATTTAGATGGATTCTCCACCATGCATGACAGATTCAATCGGAATGAAGGTTTGAAAATTAAAGAAGGCTTTATATGGATTAAAACAATCCCCAAGAGTATGGTTTGAAAGGTTTACGAAGTCTATATATAAAGGCTTTTAGCTATAGAGCAAATAACTCTAATCACACCTTATTTTTAAAGAGAGGAAAAAGAAAAATTACAACTTTGATATATATGTAGATGACATGATTGTTATAGGAAATGACCAAGATGAGATTTCTAGTTTACAACAATACCTTGCATCTGAATTTGAGATGAAACAACTTGGAAACCTCAAATATTTTTTGGGTAATGAAGTAGGTAGATCAAAATATGGTCTTTTTCTATGCCAAAGAAAATATACTATTGACTTACTAAGTAAACCAGTTGATACACCAATTGAACAAAATCATAAACTCTTTCAATGCTCAAATTCAGCAAGCATAGACAAAGGAATATACCAAAGGATGGTAGGAAAATTAATTTATTTGTCCCATACACGTCTAAATACTACCTATGCAGTGAGTGTCATTTTTCACGGTTGATTAACAACAATTTAATTCCAAGTTGTTGAGTGGCAGATAAGTTATGCTAAGCGTTACATTTTGGAAGAAGAATGGTGTTTAGTGTCAATACTATCATTGAGCTCTACCTTTTTGTGAAAGGTTTAACGTTGAGCGTTGTCTTTTATGAATAGTCTAGCCCTAAGCGCCACTTCTAAGTGTCAGTGTGTATGTTGTGATTTTATGATGTTTTGATTTGTTTGAGATGAATTATTATGGATATGTTGCATGTTTAATACGTATTAAGGATTGATAGCATGATTATGAGTATGTATGTTAAATGTTGTGGAAGACATTTCAATGAGAAGTTTCTTGTAGTGATTTTAGTAGTGTATGTATTGACGTATGGATTCTGTCTTGGGAGTTATCTTGTCGCTTTAATAACCATCCAATCTCAAATTGGGAAGGGTGAGGTATATGTGGTGAAAGGAGCATAAGATCCTAGTTTAGGGGCTTTACCTAGGCCAAAGATGTTGGCGAATTAACGTTGTGAGTGCTAGGACGAAACCCATTGATAACGGTTCTATAGAGTAGTAGAGGTCACCATAAATATATAACTCATTAAAGCCTAATATCAATACATGTATTCAAATGATCGAGTCTAGTATAAATGATTGCATGTGTTAGGACTTATTGATATAAA